>NW_028327737.1:32500-55000 GCF_031878675.1 Megascapheus bottae
ACCTAACCCAAACCCTAACCCTAACCCTAATCCTAAACCTCACCCTAACCCCAACACTAACAGTAACCCTACCCCTAACCGTAACCTTAACCCTAAAGCTAACGCTACCCCTAATGCTAACCCTAACCCTAAGCCTAACCCTAACCCATAACGATAACACTAACCCTAAACCGACCACTAATCCTAAACCTAACCCTAACCCTACCCCTAACCCTAACCCTAACCCTAACCCTCACACTAACCCTAAAAGCCTAACCCTAATCCTAACCCTAGCCCTAACCATAACCGTTGCCCTAGCCCTAACCTTAACCCTAAACTTAACCCTAGCCCTAGATCTAACCCTAACCCTAACCCTAACCCTAGCCCTAGCCCTAGCCCTAACCCTAACCCTAAACCTAACCTTAACCCTAACTCTAACCTTAACCCTAATTGTAACCCTAACCCTAACTCTAACCCTACCCCTAACGCTAACCCTAACCCTAACCCTAATCCTAAACTTAACCCTACCCCTAACCCTAAACCTTACCCTAAACCTAACCCTACCACAAACCCTAAGCCTAAACCTAACCCTAACCTAACCCTACACTACCCCTAACCTTAACCCTACCCCTAACACTAACCCTAACTCTACGCCTAACCCGAACCCTAAACCTAACCCTACCGCTACCGCTACCCCTACCCCTACCCCTAACCCTAACCCTACCCCTACACCTACCCCTAACCCTAAACCTCACCCTAACCCTAACCCTAACCCTAACCTTAACCCTAACCCTACCCCTAACCCTAACTCTAACCCTAACCCTAACTCTACCCCTAACCCTAACCCAAGCCCAAGAAGTAACCCTAAATCTAACCCTAGCGCTAGCCCTAACCCTAACCCTATCCCTAAAACTACGCTAAACCTAACCCTAACCCTAAACCTAATCCTACCCCTACCCCTAACCCTAATCCTACCAGTAACCCTACCCCAAACCCTAAAACTAACACAACACCTACTCCTACTCCTAACCCTAACCCTAACCCTAACCCTACCCCTAACCCTAACACTAACCTGAACCCTAAACCAAAAGCCTAAACCTAATCCTAACCCTAACCCTAACCCTAACCCTAACCCTAAGACCTAACCCTAACCCTAACCCTAATCCAAACCCTAACCCTACCCCACCCCTAAACCTAACCCTAACACAAGCCCTAACCCTAACCCTAAACCTAACCCTAGACCTAGCCTTAACCCTAACCCTAACCCTACATCTAACTGAACACTAACCCTTACCCTAATCCTACCCCTAAATGTAACCCTAACCCTAACCCTAAGCCTACTCCTAACACTAACACTAATCCTAATCCGATCCCTAACAGTAAAGCTAACCTTAACCCTAACCCTACCCCTAACGCTACCCTTAACCCTAACCCTAAACCTAACCCTACCCCTAACCCTAAACCTTACCCAAACCCTAATCGTACCCCTAAACCTAACCGTAACCCTAACCCTAACCCTAATCCTAAATCTAACCCTAAACCCCAACCCTAACCCTAGCCCTAACCCTAACCCTAACCATAACCCTAACCATACCCATAACCTTAACCCTAACAATAACCCTAACCATACCCCTAAGCCTAAACCTAACCCTACCCCTAACCATAACCCTAACCATAACCCTCACCCTAACCCTACCCTTCCTCCTAACGCTAACCCTAACCCTAACACTAACCCTTACCCTAACTCTATCCATAAGCCTAACCCTAACTCTACCCCTAACCCTAACGCTAACCATATCCCTCACACTAACTCTAAAACCCTAACCCTAATCCTAACCCTAACCCTAACCCTAACCCTAGCCCTATCCCTAAACCTAAACCTACCCCGAGCCCTAACCCTAACCCTAGACCTAGCCCTAACCCTAACCCAAACCCTAACCCTAACCCTAATCCTAACCCTAACCTAACCGTAAATGTAACCCTAACCCTAACCCAAACCCTACACCTAACCCTAACCCTAAACCTACCCCTAGCCCTAACCCTAACCCTCAACCTAACCCTAGCCGTAGCCCTAACCCTAACCCTAAACCTAACCCTACCCCTAACGTAAACCTTACCCTAACCCTAACCCTAACCCTAAACCTAACCGTAACCCTAACCCTAACCCTAATCCTAAATCTAACCCTAACCCCAATCCTAACCCTAACCCTAACCCTAACCCTAGCCCTAGCCCTAAACCTAACCCTAAACCTAACCCTAGTCGTAGCCATAACCCTAACCCTAACCCGAAACCTAACCATAACCCTAACGCTATCCCTAACGGTAACCCTAACCCTAACCCTAACCCTATGCCTAATCCTAACCCTTACCCTACCCCTAAACCTACCCCAAACCCTAACACTCACCCTAACCCTAAAACCCTAACACTAACCCTAATCCTAACCCTAACTATAACCCTAGCCCTAGCCCTAAACCTAACCCTAAACCTAACCCTAACCCTAACCCTAACCTTAACTCTAATTGTAACCCTAACCCTAACTCTAACCCTACCCCTAACGCTAACCCTAACCCTAACCCTAATCCTAAACTTAACCCTACCCCTAACCCTGAACCTTACCCTAAAACTAACCCTACCACAAACCCTAACCCTAAACCTAACCCTAACCATAACCCTACCCTACCCCTAACTTTAACCCTACCCCTAACACTAACCCTACCTCTACCCATAACCCTAACAGTAACCCTAACCCTACCCCTAAAACTAACCCCAACTCTACGCCTAACCCGAACCCTAACCCTAACCCAACCGCTACACCTACCGCAACTCGTAACCCTAACCCTACCCAACACCTACCCCTAAGCCTAAACCTCACCCTAACCCTAACCCTAACCCTACCCCTAAACCAACCCCTAACCCTAACTCTAACCCTAACAGTAACTTTACCCCTAACCCTAACCCAAGCCCAACAAGTAACCCTAAATCTAACCCTAGCGCTAGCCCTAACCCTAACCCTAACCCTATCCCTAAAACTACCCTAAACCTAACCCTACCCCTAAACCTAATCCTACCCCTAACCCTACCCTAATCATAACCCTAACCCTACCCCAAACCCTAAAACTAACCCAACACCTACTCCTAACCCTAACCCTAAACCTAACCCTAACCCTACCTCTAACCCTAACCCTACCCCTAACCCTAACCCTAACCCTAACGCTAAACCTACCCCTAACCCTAACCCTAACACTAACCCGAACCCTAAACCAAAAGCCTATCCCTAATCCTAACCCTAATCCTAACCCTAGCCCTGGACCTAAGCCTAACCCTAAACCTAACCCTACCCCCACCCCTAACCCTAAACCTAACACTAGCCCTAACCCTAACCCTAAACCTAACCCTAGCCCTAGCCCTAACCCTAACTCTAAACCTACATCTAACTGAACACTAACCCTAACCCTAATCCTACCCCTAACTGTAACCCTAAGCCTACTCCTAACACTAACACTAACCCAATCCGACCCCGAACAGTAAAGCTAACCTTAACCCTAACCCTACCCCTAATGCTACCCCTAACCCTAACTCTAAACCTAACCCTTCCCCTAACCCTAAAACTTACCCAAACCCTAACCCTAACCCTAAACCTAACCGTAACCCTAACCCTAACCCTAATCCTAAATCTTACACTAAACCCAAACCTAACCCTAGCCCTGACCCTAACCCTAACCATATCCCTAACCATACCCCTAAACTTCACCCTAACAATAACCCTAACCATATCCATAAGCCTAAACCTAACCCTACCCCTAAACATAACCCTAACCATAACCCTCACCCTAACCCTACCCCTCCCCCTAACGCTAACCCTAACCCTAACACTAACCCTAAACCTAACTCTATCCATAACCCTAACCCTAACTCTACCCCTAACCCTAACGATAACCATAACCCTCACACTAACTCTAAAACCCTAACCCTAATCCTAACCCTAAACCTAACCCTAACCCTAGCCCTATCCCTAACCCTAACCCTAAACCTAAGCCTAGCCGTAGCCCTAACCCTAACCCTAAACCTAACCCTAGCCCTAGCCCTAACCCTAACCCAAACCCTAACCCTAACCCTAATCCTAACCCTAACCTAACTGTAAACCTAACCCTAACCCTAAGCCGAACCCTACACCTAACCCTAACCCTAAACCTACCCCTAGCCCTAACCCTAACCCTAGACCTAACCCTAGCCGTAGCCCTAACCCTAACCCTAAACCTAACCCTAGCCCTAGTCCTAAACCTAACCCAAACCCTAACCCTAACCCTAAACCTAAACCTATCCCTAAAGTAAACCTTACCCTAACCCTAACCCTACCCCTAAACCTAACCGTAACCGTAACCCTAACCCTAAATCTAACCCTAGCGCTAGCCCTAACCCTAACCCTAACCCTATCCCTAAAACTACCCTAAACCTAACCCTAACCCTAAACCTACCCCTAGCCCTAACCCTAACCCTAAACCTAACCCTAGCCCTAGCCCTAACCCTAACCCTAACCCTAACCCTAGCCCTAGTCCTAACCCTAACACAAACCCTAACCCTAACCCTAAACCTAACCCTACCCCTTAAGTAAACCTTACCCTAACCCGAACCCTACCCCTAAACCTAACCCTAACCCTAACCCTAACCCTAACCCTAACCCTATCCCTAACCCTAGCCCTAGCCCTAAACCTAACCCTAAACCTAACCCTAGTCGTAGCCATAACCCTACCCCTAACCCTACCCCCACCCCTAATGCTAACCCTAACACTAGCCCTAACCCTAACTCTAAACCCAACCCTAGCCCTAGCCGTAACCCTAACCCTAACCATACATCTAACCAAACACTAACCATAACGCTAATCCTACCACTAACCGTAACCCTAACCCTAACTTTAAGCCTACTCCTAACCCTAACACTAACCCTAATTCGACCCCTAACAGTAAAGCTAAACTTAACCCTAACCCTACCGCTAACGCTACCCCTAACCCTAAGCCTAAAACTAATCCTGCCCTAACCCTAAACCTTACCCTAACCCTAACCCTACCCCTAAACCTAACCATAACCGTAACCCTAACCCTAATCCTAAATCTAACCCTAACCCCTAAACTAACCCTAACCCTAACCCTAACCCAAGCCCTGACCCTAACCCTAACCCTACCAGTAACGCCAACCCTAACCCTAATCCTAACCCTAACCCTACCCCTAAACATAACCCTAACTCTAACCCTAAATCTACCACTAATGATAACCCTAAACCTAACCCGAACACTACCCCTAACCGGAACCTTAACCCTACCCCTAAACCTAACCCAAACGCTAACCCTAACCCTAATCCTAAACCTAACCCTAACCCCAACCCTAACCCTAACCCTAAACTTAACCGTAACCCTAACCCTACCCCTAACCGAATCCCTAACTCTAACCCTAACCTTACCCCTAACGATAACCCTAACCCTAACCCTAACCCTATCCCTAATCCTAACCCTAAACCTAACCCTAACCCTAACCCTAACCCTCACCCTAACCCTAAAACCCTAACCCTAATCCTAACCCTAACCCTATCCCTCGCCCTAACCTTAACCCTAAACTTAAACCTAGCCCTAGCTCTAACCCTAACCCTAACCCTAACCCTAACCCTAAACCTAAACCTACCCTAGCCCTAACACCAACCCTAACCCTAAACCTAACCCTAATCCAAACCCTAACCCTAATCGTAACCCTAACCCTAACCCTAACCCTACACCTAATGCTAAGCTTAACCCTAACCCTAAACCTAAACCTAACAATACCCCTAACCCTAAAACTTACCCTAACCCTAACCCTACCCCTAAACCTAACCCTAACCATAAACCTACCCCTACCCCTAACCCTAACCCTAACCCTAAACCTAACCCTACCCTTACCCCTAACCTTACCCCTAACCGGAAACCTAACCACAGCCTTCAACCTAACCCTACCAGTACCCCTAACGCTAACCCTAATCCTAACCCTAACCCTAACCCTACCCCTAACTCTAACCCTACCCCTAACCCTAACCCTAACCAAAACCCTCACACTAACCCTAATACCCTAACCCAAATCCTAACCCTCACCCTAACCAAAACCCTAGCCCTAGCCCTAAACCTAACCCTAAACCTAAGCCTAGCCGTAGCCTTAACACTAACCCTAACCCTAACCCTAGTACTAGCCGTAACCCTAACCCTAACCCTAACCCTAATCCTAACCCTAACCTAACGGTAACCCTAACCCTAACCCTACACCTAACGCTAACCCTAACCCTAACCCTACCCCTAAAGATAACCCTAACCCAAACCTTACCCTAACCCTAAACCTAACCCTACCCCTAACCCTAAACCTTACCCTAACCTTAACCCTAGCCCTAACCCTAACCCTAACCATAACCATAACCCTAACCATACCCCTAATCCTAACCCTAACAATAACCGTAACCATACACCTATGCCTAAACCTAATCCTACCCCTAACCGTTACCCCAACCATAACCCTCACCCTAACCCTCCCCCTCCCCCTAACGCTAACCCTAACCCTAACACTAACCCTAACCCTAACTCTATCCATAACCCTAACCCTAACCCTACCCCTAACCCTAATGCTAACCATAACCCTCACACTAACTCTAAAACGCTAACCCTAATCCTAACCCTAACCCTAAACCTCACCCTAGCCCTATCACTAACCCTAACCCTAAACCTACCCCTAGCCCTAACCCTAACCCTAAACCTAACCCTAGGTGTAGCCCTAACCCTAACTCTAAACCTAACCCTAGACCTATCCCTAACCCTAACCCAAACCCTAACCCTAACTCTAATCCTAACCCTAACCTAACCGTAAACCTAACCCTAACCCTAAACCGAACCCTAACCCTAACCTTAACCCTAAACCTACCCCTAGCCTAACCCTAATCCAAAACCTAACCCTTTGCTGTAGCCCTACCCTAACCCTAAACCTAACCCTAGCCCTAGTCCTAACCCTAACAGAAACCCTAACCCTAACCCTAAACCTAACCCTACTCCTAACAGTGAACCTTACCCTAACCCTAACCTTAACCCTAACCATATCCCTAAAACTACCCTAAACCTAAACCTAACCCTAAACCTAATCCTACCCCTAACCCTAACCCTAATCCTACCCCTAACCCTACCCCAAACCCTAAAACTATCCCAACACCTACTCCTAACACTAACCCTAAACCTAACCCTACACCTACCACTAACCCTAACCCTAAATCTACCCCTTCCCCTAAACCCTAACACTAACCCGAACCCTAAACCAAAAGCCTTACCCTAACCCTAACCCTAAACCTAACCCTACTCCTAACCGTGAACCTTAATCTAACCCTAACCTTAACCCTAACCCTATCCCTAAAACTACCCTAACCCTAACCCTAACCCTAAACCTAATCCTACCCCTAACCCTAATCCTACCCCTAACCCTACCCCAAACCCTAAAACTAACCCAACACCTACTTCTAACCGTAACCCTAAACCTAACCCTAACCCTAACTCTAACCCTAACCCTATCCCCACCCCTAACCCTAACCCTAAACCTACCCCTAACCCTAACCCTAACACTAAACAGAACCCTAAAACAAAAGCTTAACCCTAATCCTAACCCTAACCCTAACCCTAGCTCTAACCCTAACCCTAACCCTAACCCTAGCCCTAGCATTAACTCTAACCTTAAACCTAAACCTAGCCCTAGCCCTAACCCTAAACCTAACCCTAGTCCTAACCCAAACCCTAACGCTAGCCCCAGCCGTAACCCTAACCCTAACCCTAACCCTACCCCTAAACCTAACGCTACCCCTACCCCTACCCCTACCCCTACCCCTAAACCTAACCCTACCCCTATCCCTACCCCTAACCCTAACCCTAAACCTACCCCTAACCCTAACCCTAACCCTAACCCTAATCCTAACCCAAACTCTTGCCCTAGCCCTAACAATAACCCTAACCCTAAGCCTAACCCTAATGATAACCCTAACCCTAACCTTAACCCTAACACTACCCCTACCCCTAACCCCAGCTCTAACCCTAACACTACCCCTACCCCTACCCCTAACCCTAGCCCTACCACTACCCCAAACCCTAACCCTAAAAGTAACCCTACTCCTACCCCTACGCTAACCGAACTCTAACTCTACCCCTCCCTACCCCTACCCCTACCCCTAACCCTAACCCTACCCCCACCCCTAACGCTAACCCTAACACTAGCCCTAACCCTAACTCTAAACCCAACCCTAGCCCTAGCCCTAACCCTAACCCTAACCATACATCTAACCAAACACTAACCCTAACCCTAATCCTACCACTAACCGTAACCCTAACCCTAAACTTAAGCCTACTCCTAACCCTAACACTAACCCTAATCCGACCCCTAACAGTAAAGCTAAACTTAACCCTAACCCTACCGCTAACGCTACCCCTAACCCTAATCCTAAACCTAATCCTACCCCTAACCCTAAACCTTACCCTAACCCTAACCCTACCCCTAAACCTAACCATAACCGTAACCATAACCCTAATCCTAAATCTAACCCTAACCCCTAAACTAACCCTAACCCTAACCCTAACCCAAGCCCTGACCCTAACCCTAACCCTACCAGTAACGCCAACCCTAACCCTAATCCTAACCCTAACCCTACCCCTAACCGTAACCCTAACTCTAACCCTAAATCTACCACTAATGATAACCCTAACCCTAACCCAAACCCTACCCCTAACCCGAACCTTAACCCTACCCCTAAACCTAACCCAAACCCTAACCCTAACCCTAATCCTAAACCTAACCCTAACCCCAACCCTAACCCTAACCCTAAACCTAAACGTAACCCTAACCCTACCCCTAACCGAATCCCTAACTCTAACCCTAACCTTACCCCTAACGATAACCCTAACCCTAACCCTAACCATATCCCTAATCCTAACCCTAAACCTAACCCTAACCCTAACCCTAACCACCTCACCTAACCCTAAAACCCTAACCCTAATCCTAACCCTAACCCTAACCCTAACCCTAGCCCTAGCCCTAACCTTAACCCTAAACTTAAACCTAGCCCTAGCTCTAACCCTAACCCTAAACCTAACCCTAGCCCTAGCCTTAACCCTAACCCTAATCCTAAACCTAAACCTACCCTAGCCCTAACACCAACCCTAACCCTAAACCTAACCCTAATCCAAACCCTAACCCTAATCGTAACCCTAACCCTAACCCTAACCCTACACCTAATGCTAAGCTTAACCCTAACCCTAACCCTAAACCTAACAATACCCCTAACCCTCAAACTTACCCTAACCCTAACCCTACAGCTACACCTAACCCTAACCATAAACCTAACCCTACCCCTACCCCTAACCCTAACCCTAAACCTAACCCTACCCTTACCCCTAACCTTACCCCTAACCGTAAACCTAACCACAGCCTTCAACCTAACCCTACCCCTACCCCTAACTCTAACCCTAATCCTAACCCTAACCCTAACACTACCCCTAACCCTAACCCTACCCCTAACCCTAACCCTAACCAAAACCCTCACACTAACCCTAATACCCTAACCCAAATCCTAACCCTCACCCTAACCAAAACCCTAGCCCTAGCCCTAAACCTAACCCTAAACCTAAGCCTAGCCGTAGCCTTCACACTAACCCTAACCCTAACCCTAGTACTAGCCGTAACCCTAACCCTAACCCTAACCCTAATCCTAACCCTAACCTAACGGTAACCCTAACCCTAACCCTACACCTAACGCTAACCCTAACCCTAACCCTACCCCTAAAGATAACCCTAACCCTAACCCTTACCCTAACCCTAAACCTAACCCTACCCCTAACCCTAAATCTTACCCTAACCTTAACCCTAGCCCTAACCCTAACCCTAACCCTAAACATAACCCTAACCATACCCCTAATCCTAACCCTAACAATAACCGTAACCATACCCCTAAGCCTAAACCTAACCCTACCCCTAACCGTTACCCCAACCATAACCATCACCCTAACCCTCCCCCTCCCCCTAACGCTAACCCTAACCCTAACACTAACCCTAACCCTAACTCTATCTATAACCCTAACCCTAACCCTACCCCTAACCCTAATGCTAACCATAACCCTCACACTAACTCTAAAACCCTAACCCTAATCCTAACCCTAACCCTAAACCTCACCCTAGCCCTATCACTAACCCTAACCCTAAACCTACCCCTAGCCCTAACCCTAACCCTAAACCTAACCCTAGGCGTAGCCCTAACCCTAACTCTAAACATAACCCTAGCCTAACCCTAATCCTATCCCTAACCCTAACCCAAACCCTAACCCTAACCCTAATCCTAACCCTAACCTAACCGTAAACCTAACCCTAACCCTAAACCGAACCCTAACCCTAACCTTAACCCTAAACCTACCCCTAGCCTAACCCTAATCCTAAACCTAACTCTATGCCGTAGCCCTACCCTAACCCTAAACCTAACCCTAGCCCTAGTCCTAACCCTAACAGAAACCCTAACCCTAACCCTAAACCTAACCCTACTCCTAACCGTGAACCTTAACCTAACCCTAACCTTAACCCTAACCCTATCCCTAAAACTACCCTAACCCTAACCCTAACCCTACCCCTAACCGAATCCCTAAATCTAACCCTACCCTTACCCCTAACGATAACCCTAACCCTAACCCTAACCCTATCCCTAATCCTAACCCTAAACCTAACCCTAACCCTAACCCTAACCCTCACCCTAACCCTAAAGCCCTAACCCTAATCCTAACCCTAACCCTAACCCTAACCCTATCCCTAGCCCTAACCTTAACCCTAAACTTAAACCTAGCCCTAGCTCTAACCCTAACCCTAAACCTAACCCTAGCCCTAGCCCTAATCCTAACCCTATCCCTAAACCTAAACCTACCCTAGCCCTAACACCAACCCTAACCCTAAACCTAACCCTAATCCAAACCCTAACCCTAATCATAACCCTAACCCTAACCCTAACCCTACACCTAATGCTAAGCTTAACCCTAACCCTAACCCTAAACCTAACAATAACCCTAACCCTCAAACTTACCCTAACCCTAACCCTACAGCTAAACCTAACCCTAACCATAAACCCAACCCTACCCCTACCCCTAACCCTAACCCTAAACCTAATCCTACCCTTACCCCTAACCTTACCCCTAACCGTAAACCTAACCACAGCCTTCAACCTAACCCTACCCCCTACCCCTAACTCTAACCCTAATCCTAACCCTAACCCTAACACTACCCCTATCCCTAACCCTACCCCTAACCCTAACCCTAACCAAAACCCTCACACTAACCCTAATACCCTAACCCAAATCCTAACCCTCACCCTAACCAAAACCCTAGCCCTAGCCCTAAACCTAACCCTAAACCTAAGCCTAGCCGTAGCCTTCACACTAACCCTAACCCTAACCCTAGTACTAGCCGTAACCCTAACCCTAACCCTAACCCTAATCCTAACCCTAACCTAACGGTAACCCTAACCCTAACCCTAAACCTAACGCTAACCCTAACCCTAACCCTACCCCTAAAGATAACCCTAACCCTAACCCTTACCCTAACCCTAAACCTAACCCTACCCCTAACCCTAAATCTTACCCTAACCTTAACCCTAGCCCTAACCCTAACCCTAACCCTAAACATAACCCTAACCATACCCCTAATCCTAACCCTAACAATAACCGTAACCATACCCCTAAGCCTAAACCTAACCCTACCCACCTAACCGTTACCCCAACCATAACCATCACCCTAACCCTCCCCCTCCCCCTAACGCTAACCCTAACCCTAACACTAACCCTAACCCTAACTCTATCTATAACCCTAACCCTAACCCTACCCCTAACCCTAATGCTAACCATAACCCTCACACTAACTCTAAAACCCTAACCCTAATCCTAACCCTAACCCTAAACCTCACCCTAGCCCTATCACTAACCCTAACCCTAAACCTACCCCTAGCCCTAACCCTAACCCTAAACCTAACCCTAGGCGTAGCCCTAACCCTAACTCTAAACCTAACCCTAGCCTAACCCTAATCCTATCCCTAACCCTAACCCAAACCCTAACCCTAACCCTAATCCTAACCCTAACCTAACCGTAAACCTAACCCTAACCCTAAACCGAACCCTAACCCTAACCTTAACCCTAAACCTACCCCTAGCCTAACCCTAATCCTAAACCTAACTCTATGCCGTAGCCCTACCCTAACCCTAAACCTAACCCTAGCCCTAGTCCTAACCCTAACAGAAACCCTAACCCTAACCCTAAACCTAACCCTACTCCTAACCGTGAACCTTAACCTAACCCTAACCTTAACCCTAACCCTATCCCTAAAACTACCCTAACCCTAACCCTAACCCTACCCCTAACCGAATCCCTAAATCTAACCCTACCCTTACCCCTAACGATAACCCTAACCCTAACCCTAACCCTATCCCTAATCCTAACCCTAAACCTAACCCTAACCCTAACCCTAACCCTCACCCTAACCCTAAAGCCCTAACCCTAATCCTAACCCTAACCCTAACCCTAACCCTATCCCTAGCCCTAACCATAACCCTAAACTTAAACCTAGCCCTAGCTCTAACCCTAACCCTAAACCTAACCCTAGCCCTAGCCCTAATCCTAACCCTATCCCTAAACCTAAACCTACCCTAGCCCTAACACCAACCCTAACCCTAAACCTAACCCTAATCCAAACCCTAACCCTAATCATAACCCTAACCCTAACCCTAACCCTACACCTAATGCTAAGCTTAACCCTAACCCTAACCCTAAACCTAACAATAACCCTAACCCTCAAACTTACCCTAACCCTAACCCTACAGCTAAACCTAACCCTAACCATAAACCCAACCCTACCCCTACCCCTAACCCTAACCCTAAACCTAATCCTACCCTTACCCCTAACCTTACCCCTAACCGTAAACCTAACCACAGCCTTCAACCTAACCCTACCCCTACCCCTAACTCTAACCCTAATCCTAACCCTAACCCTAACACTACCCCTATCCCTAACCCTACCCCTAACCCTAACCCTAACCAAAACCCTCACACTAACCCTAATACCCTAACCCAAATCCTAACCCTCACCCTAACCAAAACCCTAGCCCTAGCCCTAAACCTAACCCTAAACCTAAGCCTAGCCGTAGCCTTAACACTAACCCTAACCCTAACCCTAGTACTAGCCGTAACCCTAACCCTAACCCTAACCCTAATCCTAACCCTAACCTAACGGTAACCCTAACCCTAACCCTACACCTAATGCTAACCCTAACCCTAACCCTACCCCTAAAGCTAACCCTAACCCTAACCCTTACCCTAACCCTAAACCTAACCCTACCCCTAACCCTAAATCTTACCCTAACTTTAACCCTAGCCCTAACCCTAACCCTAACCATAACCCTAACCATACCCCTAATCCTAACCCTAACAATAACCGTAACCATACCCCTAAGCCTAAACCTAACCCTACCCCTAACCGTTACCCCAACCATAACCCTCACCCTAACCCTCCCCCTCCCCCTAACGCTAACCCTAACCCTAACACTAACCCTAACCCTAACTCTATCCATAACCCTAACCCAAAACCTACCCCTAACCCTAATGCTAACCATAACCCTCACACTAACTCTAAAACCCTAACCCTAATCCTAACCCTAACCCTAAACCTCACCCTAGCCCTATCACTAACCCTAACCCTAAACCTACCCCTAGCCCTAACCCTAACCCTAAACCTAACCCTAGGCGTAGCCCTAACCCTAACTCTAAACATAACCCTAGCCTAACCCTAATCCTATCCCTAACTCTAACCCAAACCCTAACCCTAACCCTAATCCTAACCCTAACCTAACCGTAAACCTAACCCTAACCCTAAACCGAACCCTAACCCTAACCTTAACCCTAAACCTACCCCTAGCCTAACCCTAATCCTAAACCTAACTCTATGCCGTAGCCCTACCCTAACCCTAAACCTAACCCTAGCCCTAGTCCTAACCCTAACAGAAACCCTAACCCTAACCCTAAACCTAACCCTACTCCTAACCGTGAACCTTAACCTAACCCTAACCTTAACCCTAACCCTATCCCTAAAACTACCCTAACCCTAACCCTAACCCTACACCTAATGCTAAGCTTAACCCTAACCCTAACCCTAAACCTAACAATACCCCTAACCCTAAAACTTACCCTAACCCTAACCCTACCCCTAAACCTAACCCTAAACATAAACCTAACCCTACCCCTACCCCTAACCCTAACCCTAAACCTAACCCTACCCTTACCCCTAACCTTACCCCTAACCGGAAACCTAACCACAGCCTTTAACCTAACCCTACCCCTACCCCTAACGCTAACCATAATCCTAACCCTAACCCTAACCCTACCCCTAACCCTAACCCTACCCCTAACCCTAACCCTAACCAAAACCCTCACACTAACCCTAATACCCTAACCCAAATCCTAACCCTCACCCTAACCAAAAATCTAGTCTTAGCCCTAAACCTAACCCTAAACCTAAGCCTAGCCGTAGCCTAAACACTAACCCTAACCCTAACCCTAGTACTAGCCGTAACCCTAACCCTAACCCTAACCCTAATCCTAACCCTAACCTAACGGTAACCCTAACCCTAACCCTACACCTAACGCTAACCCTAACCCTAACCCTACCCCTAAAGCTAACCCTAACCCTAACCCTTACCCTAACCCTAAACCTAACCCTATACCTAACCCTAAACCTTACCCTAACCTTAACCCTAGCCCTAACCCTAACCCTAACCCTAACCATAACCCTAACCATACCCCTAATCCTAACCCTAACAATAACCGTAACCATACCCCTAAGCCTAAACCTAACCCTACCCCTAACCGTTACCCCAATCATAACCCTCACCCTAACCCTCCCCCTCCCCCTAACGCTAACCCTAACCCTAACACTAACCCTAACCCTAACTCTATCCATAACCCTAACCCTAACCCTACCCCTAACCCTAATGCTAACCATAACCCTCACACTAACTCTAAAACCCTAACCCTAATCCTAACCCTAACCCTAAACCTCACCCTAGCCCTATCACTAACCCTAACCCTAAACCTACCCCTAGCCCTAACCCTAACCCTAAACCTAACCCTAGGCGTAGCCCTAACCCTAACTCTAAACCTAACCCTAGCCCTATCCCTAACCCTAACCCAAACCCTAACCCTAACCCTAATCCTAACCCTAACCTAACCGTAAACCTAACCCTAACCCTAAACCGAACCCTAACCCTAACCTTAACCCTAAACCTACCCCTAGCCTAACCCTAATCCTAAACCTAACCCTTTGCTGTAGCCCTACCCTAACCCTAAACCTAACCCTAGCCCTAGTCCTAACCATAACAGAAACCCTAACCCTAACCCAAACCTAACCTACTCCTAACCGTGAACCTTACCCTAACCCTAACCTTAACCTTAACCCTATCCCTAAACTACCCTAACCCTAACCCTAAACCTAATCCTACCCCTAACCCTAACCCTAATCCTACCCCTAACCCTACCCCAAACCCTAAAACTATCCCAACACCTACTCCTAACACTAACCCTAAACCTAACCCTACACCTACCACTAACCCTAACCCTAAATCTACCCCTTACCCTAAACCCTAACACTAACCCGAACCCTAAACCAAAAGCCTTACCCTAATCCTAACCCTAAACCTAACCCTAGCCCTAGACTTAACCCTAACCCTAACCCTAGCCCTAGCCCTAACTCTAACCTTAAACCTAACCCTAGCCCTAGCCCTAACCCTAAACCTAACCCTAGTCCTAACCCTAACCCTAACCCTAGCCTCAGCCCTAACCCTAACCCTAACCCTAACCCTACCCCTAAACTAATGCTACCCCTACCACTACCCCTACCCCTACCCCTAAACCTAACCCTACCCCCAACCCTACCCCTAACCCTAACCCTAAAAATACCCCTTACCCTAACCCTAACGCTAACCCTAATCCTAACCCTAACCTTGCCCTAGCCCTAACAATAACCCTAACACTAACCCTAACCCTAATGATAACCCTAACCCTAACCCTAACCCTAACACTAAACCTACCCCTAACCCCAGCCCTAACCCTAACCCTACCCCTACCCCTACCCCTAACCCTAACCCTACCACTACCCCAACCACTAACCCTAAAACTAACCCTACTCCTACCCCTACGCTAACCCTAACTCTAACTCTACCCCTACCCTAACCCTACCCCTACACCTACACCGAACCCTAACCCTAACCCTAACCCTACCCCCACCCCTAACGCTAACCCTAACACTAGCCCTAACCCTAACCCTAAACCTAACCCTAGCCCTAGCCCTAACCCTAACCACATATCTAACCGAACACTAACCCTAACCCTACCCCCACCCCTAACGCTAACCCTAACACTAGCCCTAACCCTAACCCTAAACCTAACCCTAGCCCTAGCCCTAACCCTAACCACATATCTAACCGAACACTAACCCTAACCCTAATCCTAAACCTAACCGTAACCCTAACCCTAACCCTAAGCCTACTCCTAACCCTAAAACTAACCCTAATCCGATCCCTAACAGTAAAGCTAACCTTAACCCTAATCCTACCCCTAACGCTACCCCTAACCCTAACCCTAAACCTAACCCTACCCCTAACCCTAAACCTTACCCTAACCCTAACCCTACCCCTAAACCTAACCGTAACCCTAACCCTAACCCTAAATCTAACCCTAAGCCCAACCCTAACCCTAACCCTAAACCTAACCCAAACCCTGACCCTAACCCTAACCCTACCAGTAACGCCAACCCTAACCCTAATCCTAACCCTAACCCTACCCCTAACCGTAACCCTAACTCTAACCTTAAATCTACCAGTAATGATAACCCTAACCCTAACCCGAACCCTACCCCTAACCCGAACCCTAACCCTACCCCTAAACCTAACCCAAACCCTAAACCTAACCCTAATCCTAAACCTAACCCTAACCCCAACCCTAACCGTAACCCTACCCCTAACAGTAACCCTAAACCTAAACCTAACGCTACCCCTAAAGCTAACCCTAAACCTAAGCCTAACCCTAAACCCTAACGATAACCCTCACCCTAAACCTACCCCTAACCCTAACCCTCACACTAACCCTAAATCCATAACCCTAATCCTAAACCTAATCCTAACCCTAACTGTAGCCCTAGCCCTAACCTTAACCCTAAACTTAATCCTTGCCCTAGCTCTAACCCTAACCCTAACCTTAACCCTAGCCCTAGCCCTAGCCCTAATCCTAACCCTAACCCTAAACCTAAACCTAGCCCTAGCCCTAACCCCAACCCTTGCCCTAAACCTAACCCTAATCCTAACCCTAACCTAATCGTAAAACTAACCCTAACCCTAACTCTTCACCTAACACTAACATTAACCCTAACCCTAACCCTAAACCTTACCCTAACCCTAACCCTAAAACTTACCCTAACCCTAACCCTACCCCTAACCCTAACCGTAACCCTAACCAAAACCCTCACACTAACCCTAATACCCTAACCCAAATCCTAACCCTAACCCTAAGCCTAACCCTAGCCCTAGCCCTAAACCTAACCCTAAACCAACCCTAGTCGTAGCCCTAACCCTAACCCTAACCCGAACCCTAACCATAACCCTAACCCTATCCCTAACGCTAACCCTAACCCTAACCCTAAGCCTAACCCTAGCCCTAGCCCTAAACCTAACCCTAAACCAACCCTAGTCGTAGCCCTAACCCTAACCCTAACCCGAACCCTAACCATAACCCTAACCCTATCCCTAACGCTAATCATAACCCTAATCCTAACCCTAACCCTAGCCCTAGCCCTAACCCTAACCCTAAACCTTACCCTAACCCTAACCCTACCCCTAAAGCTACCCCAAACGCTAACCCTCACCCTAACCCTAAAACCCTAACACTAATCCTAACCCTAACCCTAACCCTAACCCTAGCCCTAGCGCTAACCCTAACCCTAAACTTAACCGTAACCCTAACCCTAACCCTAATTGTAACCCTAAACCTAACTCTAACCCTACCCCTAACACTAACCCTAAACCTAACCCTAATCCTAAACTTACCCCTACACCTAACCCTAAACCTTACCCTAAACCTAACCCTACCACTAACCCTAACCCTAACCCTAACCCTAACCCTAACTGTAACCCTACCCCTACCCCTACCCCTAACGCTAACCCTAACCCTAACCCAAACCGTAACCCTAACTCTACCCTAACCCTAACCCCCACCTCAACCCTAAACCTAAGCCTAACCCTATCCCTAACGCTAACCCTAACCCTAACCCTAACAATACCCCTAACCCTAACTCTAACCCTCCCCCTAAATCTACCCCAAACCCTAAACCTCACGCTAACCCTAAAATCCTAACACTAATCCTAACCCTAACCCTAACCCTACCCCTAACCCTCACTCTACCCCTAACCCAAACCCCTGAGGCTAAACCTAAACCTACCCCTAAACCTAACCCTACCCCTACCCCTAACCCTAAACTTAACCCTACCCCTAACCCTACCACTAACCCTAACTCTACCCCTAAACCTAACCCAAGCCCTAGACGTAACCCTAACCCTAACCCTACCCCTAACTCTAACACTAAACCTAAACCTAACCCTACCCCTACCTATAACCCTAACCCTACCCCTAACCCTAACCCTAACCCTAACCCTACCCTAACGCTAACCCTAACCCGAACCCGAACCCGAACCCTAACCCTAAAACCCTAACCCTAATCCTAACGCTAACCCTAACCCTATCCCTAGACCTAACCCTAACCCTAACCCTAATCCTAGCCCTAGCCTTAACCCTAAACCTAACCCTAGTCCTAACCCTAACCCTAAACCTAGCCCTAGACCTAACCTAACCCTAACCCTAACCCTACCCCTAACCCTAACACCAACACCAACCCCTACCCTAACCCTAACCCTTCCCCTACACCTACCCCTAACCCTAAACCAAACCCTAACCCTAACCCTAACCCTACCCCTACCTATAACCCTAAACCTACCCCTAACCCTAACCTAACCCTAACCCTACCCTAACGCTAACCCTAACCCGAACCCAAACCCGAACCCTAACCGTAAAACCCTAACCCTAATCCTAACGCTAACCCTAACCCTAACCCTATCCCTAGACCTAACCCTAACCCTAACCATAATCCTAGCCCTAGCCTTAACCCTAAACCTAACCCTAGTCCTAACCCTAACCCTAAACCTAGCCCTAGACCTAACCTAACCCTAACCCTACCCCTACCCCTAACCCTAACACCAACACCAACCCCTACCCTAACCCTAACCCTAACCCTACTCCTAAACCTAGCCAAACCCCTACTCCTTCCCCTACCCCAACCCATAACCCTAACCCTACCCCTAATCCTACCCCTACCCATAACCCTAACCCTACCCCTAACCCTAATCCAAATCCTAACCCTAGCCCTAGCCCTAAAAATAACCCTGACACTAACCCTAACCCTAACCATAACCCCTAACACTAACCTTACCCCTAAACCTATCTAACCCTAACCCTCACCCTAACCTTAAAAACCTAACCATAACCCTAAACCTAAACCTAACCCTAACCCTAACCCTAACCCCTAAACCTATCTAACCCTAACCCTCACCCTAACCTTAAAAACCTAACCCTAACCCTAAACCTAAACCTAACCCTAACCCAAGCCCTAAACCTAACCCTGACCATAACCCTAACCCTAAACCTAGCCCTAGCCCTAATCCTAACCCTAACACTATTCCTAAACCTATTCCAAACCCTAACCCTAATCATAACCCTAACCCTAACCCTAACCCTACCACTAACGCTAACCCTAACCCTAACCCTAACCCTAACCCTGTCCGTAACCCTAAGCCTTACCATAACACTAACCCTACCCCTAACCCTAACACTAACCCTACCCCTAACCCGAAACCTAACCCTACCCCTAACCCTAACCCTAACCCTAAGCCTAACCCTAACCCCACCCCTACCCCTAACACTAACCATAATCCTCAACCTAACCCTAAAACCTTAACCCTAATCCTAACTCTAACCCTAAACCTAACCCTAACCCTAGCCCTAGCCCTAACCCTAACCCTAACCCTAAACCTACACCTAACGCTAACCCTAACACTAACCCTAAACCTAACCCTACCCTTAACCCTAAACCTTTCCCTAACCCTAACCTTACGTCTAACCTTAACCCTTACCATAACCCTAAACCTACCCCAAATCCTAAACCTAACCCTAACCATAACCCTAACCCTAATCCTAAACCTACTATACCTAACCCTACCCCTTTCCTAACCCTAACCCACCCCTACCACTAAACCTAACCCTAACCCTAACCCTAACCCTAACCCTATGCCTAACCCTAACCCCAACTGTAACAGTAAAACTAGCCCTAACCCTAACCCTAACCCTAACCCTAAGCCTACTCCTGACGCTAACCATAATCCTAACCCGCACCCTAACCCTAACCCTACCCCTACCACTAACCCGCACCCTAACCCTAAACCGAACCCTAGCCCTAGCCCTAACCCTAACCCTAATCCTAGCCCTAGACCTAACCCTAACCCTAATCCTTACCCTAACCCTAGCCCTAGCCCTAACCCTAAACCTAACCGTAACCCTAACCCTAACCCTAATCCTAACCCTAACCCTAACCCTAACCACAACCCTAACCCTAACCCTAACCTTATCCCTATCCCTACCCCTACCACTAGTCCTACCCCTACCCCTAACCCTTACCATAGCTCTAACCCTAAACCTAACCATAACCGTAACCCTAACCCTACCCCTAACACGAACACTAACCCTAATCCTACCCATAACAGTAACCCTACCCCTAACCCTAACCCTACCCCTAACGCTAATCCTACCCCTAACCCTAAACCTAACCCTAAACCTAACGCTACCCCTAACCCTAAACCTTACCCTAACCCCAACCCTAACCCTAAAACTAACCTTATCCCTATCCCTACCCCTACCACTAGCCCTACCCCTACCCCTAACCCTTACCATAGCCCTAACCCTAAATCTAACCATAACCGTAACGCTTACCCTACCCCTAACACGAACACTAACCCTAATCCTACCCATAACAGTAACCCTACCCCTAACCCTAACCCTACCCCTAACGCTAACCCTACCCCTAACCCTAACCCTAACCCTAAACCTAATGCTACCCCTAACCCAAAACCTTACCCTAACAATAACCCTACCCCTACCCTAACCCTAACCCTAACAATAACCCTAATCCTAAACCTAACCCTAACACAATCCATACCCCTAACCCTAACAGTAGCCCTAATCCTACCCCTAACAGTAACCCTAACCCTAACCCTAACCCTACCCCTAAGGCTAAACCTAAACTTAACCCTAACCCTAACCCTAAACCTAACCCTATCCCTACCCCTACCCCTACCCCTAACCCTAGCCCTATCTCTACCTCTACCCCTAACCCTATCCCTAACCCTACCCCAATCCCAAACCCTAATCCTAAACCTAACCGTAACCCTACACGGAACCCTAACCCTAACTTTAACCCTAACCCTACCCCTAACCGTAACCCTAACCTAAACCTAACTCTATCCCTAACGCTAACCATAACCCTAAGCCTAACCCTAACCCTACCCCTAATCCTAACCCTAACCCTACCCCTCAACCTACCCCAAACCTAACCCTCACCCTAACCCTAAAACCCTAACACTAATCCTAACCCTAACCCTAACCCTAACCCTAGTTCAAGCCCTAACCCTAACCTTAACCTAACTATAGCCCTAGCCCTAAACCTAGGACTAACCCTAAACCTAGCCCTAGCCCTAACACTAACCCTAACCCTAACCCTAACCCTAAACCTAGCCCGAGCCCTAACCCTAATCCTAACCCTAACCCTAATCGTAACCCTAACTCTAACCCTAACCCTATCCCTAATGCTAACCCTAACAATAACCCTAACAATAAACCTACTCTAACCGTAACCCTAAACCTAACCCTAACCCTAACCCTAACCCCAACCCTAACCCTAGACCTAGCCCTAACCCTAACCCTAACCCTAACCCTAACCCTACCCCTACCACTAACCCTAACCCTATCCCTACACCGAACCCTAGCCCTAGGCCTAAACCTAACCCTAACCCTAAACCTACCCTAGCCCTAACCCTAATCCTAACCCTAACCCTAATCGTAACCCTAACTCTAACCCTAACCCTATCCCTAACGCTAACCCTAAAAATAACCCTACCCTAACCCTAACCTTAACCCTACCCCTAAACCTACCCCTAACCCTAACCCTAACCCTAACCCTAACACTAAAACCATAACACTAATCCTAACCCTAACCCTAACCCTAACCCTAGCCCTAACCCTAACCCTAAACCTAACCCTAGCCCTAGCCCTAACCCTAAACCTATCCCTAGCGCTAAACCTAACCATAAACCTA
>NW_028327737.1:57500-77500 GCF_031878675.1 Megascapheus bottae
TAACAATAACCCTACCGTAACCCTAACCCTAAACCTAACCCTATACCTAAACCTACCCCTAACCCTAACCCTAACCCTAACACTAATCCTAACCCTAACCCTAAACCTAACTCTAGCCCTAGCCCTAACCCTAACCCTAAACCTAACCCTAGCCCTAGCCCTAACCCTAAACCTAGCCCTAGCCCTAAACCTAACCCTAAACCTAAGGCTAGCCCTAGCCCTAACCCTAACCCTAACCCCAGCCCTAGCCCTAACCCTAACCCTAACCCTAATCCTAAACCTAGCCCTAGCCCTAACCCTATCCCTAAGCCTAACCCTAACCCTAACCCTAATCCTAACCCTAACCCAAAGGCTAACCCTAACCCTAACCCTAACCCTAAACCTAACCCTACCCTTAACCCTAAACCTTACCCTAACCCTAACCCTACCCCTACCCCTAACCCGAACCCTAAACCTAACCCTAAGCCTAACTCTAACTCTAACCATAACCCATCCTTACACCTAACCCTAACCCTAACCCTAACCCTCACCCTAGCCCTACCCGTACCTCTAACGCTAACCCTAAACCTAAACCTAAGCCTAACTCTAACTCTAACCATAACCCATCCCTACACCTAACCCTAACCATAACCATAACCCTCACCCTAACCCTAAAACCCTAACCCTAATACTAACCCTAACCCTTACCCTAGCCCTAGCCCTACCTAACCCTAAACCTAACCCTAGCTATAGCCCTAACCCTAACCATAACCCAAACCCTAGCCCTAGCCCTAACCCTAACCATAACCGTAACGCTAACCCTAATCCTAACCTAACCGTAAGCCTAACACTAAACCTAACATTACCCCTAACGCTAACCTTAACCCTACCCCTAACGCTAACCCTAACACTAACCCTAACCTTAAACCTAACCCTACCCCTAACCATAAAACTTATCCTAGCCCTAACCCTACCCCTTCCCCTAACCCTAACTCTAACCATAACCCTAAACCTACCTCTAACCCTAACCCTAACCCTAACCCTTCCCCTACCCCTAACCCTAAAACTACTCCTATCCGTAAGCCTAACCATAACACTCATCCTAACCCTAACCTTACCCTAACGCTAACTCTAACCCTAACCCTAACCCTAACCATAACACTCACCCTAACCGTCAAACCCTAACCCTAATCCTAACCCTAACCCAAACCCTGACCCTAACCCTAAACCTAACCCTAGCCCTAGCCCTAACCGTAACACTAAACCTAACCCTAGCGCTAACACAAACCCTAACCCTAAAACCCCAACATTAATCCTAACCCTAACCCTAACCCTAACACTAACCTTAGCCTTAACCCTAACCCTAACCGTAACCCTAAACCTAGCCCTAGCCCTAACCCTAACCCTAACCCTAAATCTAAAACTAATCCTAACACTAACCCTAATCGTAACCCTAACCTTAACCCTAACCCTACACCTAACGCTAACCCTAAGGCTAACCCTAACCCTAACTCTAAACCTAACCCTACCCCTAACCCTAAACCTTACCCTAACCCTAACCCTACCCCTACCCTAACCCTAACCCTAACCATAACATTCAGCTTAACCTAAACCTAACACTAACCCTAACCCTACCCCTAAACCTAAACCTAGCCCTACCCCTTACCTTAACCCTAACCATAACCCTCACCCTAACCCTACCCCTACCCCTAACGCTAACCCTAACCCTAACCCTAACTCTACCTCTAACCCTAAACCTAACCCTACCCCTAACCTTAACCCTCACCATAACCCTAAAAACCTAACCATAATCCAAACCCTAACACTAACCCGAACCCTAGCCCTAGCCCTATCTAACCCTAAACCTTACCCTAGCCGTAGCCCTAACCCTAACCCTAACCCTAACACTAGCCCTAGCCCTAACCCTAAACATAACCCTAACCCTTATCGTAACCCTGACCTAACCGTAACCCTAACCTAACCCTAACCCTACCCCTAACGCTAACCCTAATCCTAACCCTAAACCTAACCCTAATCCTAACCCTAACCCTAACCCTAACCCTAAACTTTAACCTAATCTTAATGCTACCCCTAACCCTACCCCTAACGGTAACCCTAACTCTAACCCTACCCCTACCCCTAACGCTAACCCTAACCCTACCCTAAACGTAACCCTAACTCTACCCCTAACACTAACTCTAACCCTAACCCTAACCCTACTACAAAACCTAACCCTAAACCTAACCATAACCCTAACCCTAACCCTAACCCCTAACCCTAACCCTAACCCTAACCCTTAACATTACCCTAACCCTAAACCTACCCCTAACCCTAACCCTAATCCTAAACCTAACCCTAACTCCAACCCTAACCCTAACCCTAACCCTATCCTTACTCCTACCCCTACCCCTATCCCTATACCTATCTCTAACCCTAATCCTAACCCTAAACCTACCCCTACCCCTACCCCTACCCCTACTCCTAACCCTAACCCTCACCCTAACCCTAAAACCCTAACACTAATCCTAACCCTAAAACTAACCCTAACCCAGCCCCAGCCCTAACCCTAACCCAAAACCTAACCCTAGCCCTAGCTCTAACCCTAACCCTAACCCTAGCCCTAGCCCTAACCCTAACCCTAACCCTAAACCTAGCCCTAGTACTAACCCTAACCCTAACGCTAACCCTAAACCTAAACCTAAACCCAACCCTAATCGTAACCCCAACTCTAACCCTAAACTTACCCCTAACCCTAACCCTAACCCTAAACCTAACACTTACCCTAAACCTAACCCTAATCCTAACCCTAAACCTTACCCTAACCCTAACCCTACCCTTAACCCTAATCCTTACACGCACCATAAACCTAACCCTACCCCTAAACCTAACCCTAACCCTAACCATAACCATAACCCTACACCTAACCGTAACCCTAACCATAACCCTCACCCTAACCCTACCCCTAACCCTAACACTAACCCTAACCTTAACCCTAACCCTAACTCTACCTCTAACCTCAACCCAACCCTACCCCTAACCCTAACCCTAACCATCACCCTCACCCTAACCGTAAAACCCTTACCCTAATCCTAACCCTACCCGAAACCCTAGCCCTAGCCCTATCTAACCCTAAACCTAACCCTAGCCGTAGCCCTAACCCTAACCCTAAACCTAGCCCTACCCTAACCCTAAACCTAACCCTACCCCTAACACTAACCCTAACCATAACCCTCACCCTAACTCTAAAACCCTAACCCTACACCTAACCCTAACACTAACCCTAATCCTAGCCCTAGCCCTAACCCTAACCCTAAACCTAACCCTAGCCGTAGCCCTAACCCTAACCCTAACCCTAACCCTACCCCTACTCCTAACGCTAACCCTAATCCTAACCCTAAACGTAAACCCTCAATCTAACCCTAACCCTAATCCTAACCCGCATCCTAACCCTAACCTAACCATAAGCCTAACCCTAACCCTAATCCTAACCCTACCCCTACCCCTAACGCTAACCCTAATCCTAACCATAATCGTAACCCTCAATCTAACCCTAACCCTAATCCTAACCCTAACCCTAACCCTAACCTTACTCCTAAACATACCCCTACCCCTACCCCTACCCCTAACCCTAAGCCTAACCCTAATCTTAAACCTAACCCTAACCCTACCCCTAACTCTAACACTAACCCTAATCCTACCCCTAACAGGAACACTAACCTTAACCCTAACCCTACCCCTAACGCTAACACTAACACTAACCCTATCCCTAACCCTAAAACTAACCATACCTCTAACCCTAAACCTTACCCTAACCCTTATCCTAACCCTAACCTAACCGTAAACCTAAACCTAACCCTAACCCTAGCCCTAACGCTATCGCTAATCCTAACCCTAACCCTAACTCTAATCCTAACCCTACCCCTAACCCTAACCCTAAACCTAACTCTACCCCTAACCCTAAACCTTAACCTAACCTTAACCCTACCCATAACCCTGCCCCTAACCATAACCCTAACCCTACCCCTACCGGTAACGCTAACCGGAAACCTAACCCTAACCCTAAACCTAACAGTAACCCTAACCCTAATCCTAACCATAACCCTAACCCTACCCCTAAACCTAACCCTAAACCTAACCGTAACCCTCCCCCTAACCCTACCCCTAACTCTAACACTAAACCTAATCCTACCCCTCACAGTAACCCTAACCCTAACCCTAACCCTACCCAAAACTCTAACCCTAACACTAACCCTACTCCTATCCCTACCCCTACCCCTAGCCCTAGCCCTATCCCTACCTCTACCCCTAACCCTAACCCTAACCCTACCCCTAAGGCTAACCCTAACCCTAACCCTAACCCTAAACCTAACCCTAACCCTAACCCTAACCCTACTCTTAACCGTAACCCTAACCCTAACCCTAACCATATCCCTAACGCTAACCCTAACTATAACCCTAACCCTAGCCCTAACCCTAACCCTAACACTAACCCTAAACCTAGCCCTAAACCTACCCCTAACCTTAATATTAACCCTAACCCTGAAACCCTAACACTAATCCTAACCCTAACCCAAGGCCTAGCCATAACCCTAACCCTAACCCTAACCCTTATCCTAAACCTAGCCCTAGCCCTAACCCTAACCCTAAGCCTAACCCTAACCCTAATCCTAACCCTAACCCTAATCGTAACCCTACCCCTAACCTTAACCCTACCCCTAAGGGTAAGCCTAACCCTAACCCTAACCCTAACCCTAAACCTAACCCTACCCCTAATCCTAAACCTTACCCTAACCCTAACCCTACCCCTACCCCTACCCCTAACCATAACCATAACCCTAACCCTACACCTAAACCTAACCCTAACCCTAACCCAACCTCTAACCCTAACCATAACCTTAACCCTAACTGTAACCCTAAACATAACCCTCACCCTAACCCTACCCCTACCCTTAACGCTAACCCTAAACTAACCCTAAGCCTAACTCTAACTCTAACTCTAATCCTAACCCATCCCTACACCTACCCCTAACGCTAACCATAACCTTCACCCTAACACTAAAACCCTAACCCTAATCCTAACCCTAACCCTTACCCTAGCCCTAGCCCTACCTAACCCTAAACCTAACCCTAGCTATAGCCCTAACCCTAACCGTAACCCTAACCCTAGCTCTAGCCCTAACTCTACCCATAACCCTAACGATAACCCTAACCCTAACCTAACCGTAACCCTAACACTAAACCTAACCCTACCCCTAACGCTAATCCTAACCGTACCCCTAACGCTAACCCTAACCCTAAGCCTAACCCTAAACCTAACCCTACCCCTAACCATAAACCTTATTCTAACCTAAACCTACCCCTTCCCCGAACCCTAACCCTAAACATTCCCCTACCCCTAACCCTAACCCTACCCCTAACCATAACCCTAATCATAACCCTCATCCTAACCCTAACCCTAACCCGAACCCTAACCCAAACCCTAACCCTAAGCCTAAACCTAAACTTAACCCTAGCCCTAGCCCTAACTGTAACCCTAAACGTAACCCTCGCCCTAACTTAAACATTAACCCTAAAACCCTAACACTAATCCTAACCCTAACCCTAACCCTAACCCTAGCCCTAGCCCTAACCCTAACCCTAACCCGTACCCTAACCCTAAACCTAACCCTAGCCCTAACCCTAACCCTAACCCTAATCCTAACCCTAACCCTAATCGTAACCCTAACCTTAACCCTAACCCTACCCCTAACGCTAACCCTAAGCCTAACCCTAACCCTAACTCTAAACCTAACCCTACCCCTAATCCTAAAACTTATCCTAACCCTAACCCTATCCCTAACTCTAACTCTAACCCTAACCATAACCCTAACCCTACCCCTAAACCTAACCCTAACCCTAACCCTCACCCTACAACTAACCCTAAACCTAGCCCTACTCCTAAGCGTAACCCTAACCATAACCCTCACCCTAACCCTACCCCTAACCTTCACGCTAACCCTAATCCTAACCCTAACCCTAACTCTACCTCTAACCCTAACCCTAACCCTAAACCTAGCCCTAACCCTAACCGTAACCCTAAACATAACGCTCACCCTAACCCTACCCCTACCCCTAACTCTAACCCTAACCATAACCCTAACCCTACCCCTAAACCTAGCCCTAACCCTAACCCTACCCCTTACCCTAAACCTAGCCCTAACCCTAACCGTAACCCTAACCATAACCCTCACCCTAACCCTACCCCTACCCCTAACGCTAACCCTAACCCTAACCCTAACCCTAACCCTAACCCTAACCCTAGCCCTAGCCCTAACCCTAACCCTAACCCGTACCCTAACCCTAAACCTAACCCTAGCCCTAACCCTAACCCTAACCCTAATCCTAACCCTAACCCTAATCGTAACCCTAACCTTAACCCTAACCCTACCCCTAACGCTAACCCTAAGCCTAACCCTAACCCTAACTCTAAACCTAACCCTACCCCTAATCCTAAAACTTATCCTAACCCTAACCCTATCCCTAACTCTAACTCTAACCCTAACCATAACCCTAACCCTACCCCTAAACCTAACCCTAACCCTAACCCTCACCCTACAACTAACCCTAAACCTAGCCCTACTCCTAAGCGTAACCCTAACCATAACCCTCACCCTAACCCTACCCCTAACCTTCACGCTAACCCTAATCCTAACCCTAACCCTAACTCTACCTCTAACCCTAACCCTAACCCTAAACCTAGCCCTAACCCTAACCGTAACCCTAAACATAACGCTCACCCTAACCCTACCCCTACCCCTAACTCTAACCCTAACCATAACCCTAACCCTACCCCTAAACCTAGCCCTAACCCTAACCCTACCCCTTACCCTAAACCTAGCCCTAACCCTAACCGTAACCCTAACCATAACCCTCACCCTAACCCTACCCCTACCCCTAACGCTAACCCTAACCCTAACCCTAACCCTAACTCTACCTCTCACCCTAACCCTAACCCTACCCCTAACGCTAACCCTCACCATAACCCTAAAACCCTAACCCTAATCCAAACCCTAACCCTAACCCGAACCCTAGACCTAGCCCTATCTAACCCTAAACCTTACCCTAGCCATAGCCCTAACCCTAACCCTAACCCTAACCCTTATCCTAACCCTGACCTAACCGTAACCCTAAACCTACCCTAACCCTACCCCTAACCGTAACCCTAACCCTAAACCCACCCCTACCCCTAACGCTAACCCAAACCGCAACCCTAACCCCAACCCTAACCTAAACCAAACCCTACCCCTAACCCTACCCCTAACCCTAACCCCACCCCTAACCCCACCCCTAACCCTAACCCTAACCCTAACCCTAACTGTAACCCTAATCCTAACCCTAACCCTAAACCTAACCCTAACCCTAACCCTACCCCAAACCCTAAACCTTAACCTAACCTTAACGCTACCCCTAACACTACCCCTAACCATAACCCTAACCCTAACCCCACCCCTACCCCTAACGCTAACCCAAACCCCAACCCTAACCCTAACCCTAACTCTACCCCTAACCCTACTCCTAAACCTAACCCTAAACCTAATCATAACCCTAACCCTAACCATACCCCTAACCCTAACACTAACCCTAATCTTACCCCTAACCGTTACCCAAACCCTAACCCTATACCTACCCCTAACGCTAACCCTAACACTAACCCTAAACCTAACCCTAAACCTAACCCTACCCCTAACGCTAAACATTACCCTAACCCTACCCCTACCCCTACACATAACCCTAAGCCTAACCCTGATCTTAAACCTAACCCTAACCCTAACCCTAACCCTAACCCTAACCCTACACCTAACCCTACCACTAACCCTAACCCTAACCCTAACCCTAACCCTAACCCTAACCCCAAACCTACCCCTAACGCTAACCCTAACACTAACACTAACCCTAACCCTAACCCTACCCCTAACCCTAAACCTTACCCTAACCCTTATCCTAACCCTATCCTAACCGTAACCCTAAACCTACCCCTAACCCTACCCCTAATGCTAACCCTAATCCTAAACATAACCCTAACCCTAACCCTAACCCTAACCCTAACCCTAACACTAACCCTAATCCTACCCCTAACAGTAACCCTAACCCTAACCCTAACCATACCCAAAACGCTAACCCTAACACTAACCCTAACCCTAAACCTACCCCTACCCCTACCCCTAACCCTAATCCTATCCCTACCCCTACACCTACCCTTAGTCCTATCCCTACCTCTACCCCTACTCCTAACCTACCCCTAACCCTAATCCTATCCCTACCCCTACCCCTACCCCAAGCCCTATCCCTACCTCTGCACCTAACCCTAAACCTAACCCTAAACCTAACCCTAAACCTAACTCTAACCCTAGCCCTTACCCTAATCCTAAACCTAGCCCTATCCTAACCCTAAACCTAACCATAACCCTAACCCTAACCCTAATCGTAACCCTAACCCTAACCCTAACCCTACCCCTAAGGCTAACCCTAACCCTAACACTAACCCTAACCCTAAACCTAACCCTACACCTAACCCTAAACCTTACTCTAACCCTAACCCTACCCCTACCCCCAAACCTAGCCCTAAACCTAACCCTAACCCTAACACTAACCCGAACCGTAACACTACCCATAACCCTCAACCTAACCCTACCCCTACCCCTAACGCTTACCCTAACCCTAACCATAACCCTAAACTCTACCTCTAACCCTAACCATAACCCTCACCCTAACCGTAAATCCCTAACCCTAATCCTAACCCTAACCTTAACCCGAACCCTAGCGCTAGCCAAATCTAACCGTAAACCTAACCCTAAGCCGTATCCCTAACCCTATCCCTAACCCTATCCCTAGTCCTAACCCTAACCCTAAAAAAACCAACCTACCCCTAAACCCTACCCCAAACCCTAACCCTAACCCTACCCCTAACCCTAACCCTAACCCTACCCTAACCGTAACCCTAACCATAACCCTCACCCTAACCCTAAAACCCTTACACTAATCCTAATCAAACGCTAACCCTAACCCTAGCCCTAGCCCTAACCCTAACCATAAACCTAACCCTTGCTGTAGCCCTAACCCTAAACCTAATCCTAACCCTAGTCCTAGCCCTAACCCTAACCCTAACCCTAAACCTTATCCTAACCCTAACATAAACGTAACACTAACCCTAACCCAAACACTACCCCTAACGCTAACCCTATTCCTAACCCTAACCCTAATCCTAAACCTAACGCTAACCCTAATCCTAACCCTAACCCTAAACCTAACCCTACTCCTTTCCCTAAACCTAAACCTAACCCTAACACTAACACTAATCCTGCCTCTAACAGTAACCCTAACCCTGACCCTACCCCTAACGCTAACCCAAACACTAACCCTAAACCTAACCCTAAACCTAACCCTACCCCTAACCCTAAACTTTAACCTAACCCTAACCCTACCCCTCCCACTACCCCTAACCCTGACCCTAACCCTAATCCTAAACCTAACCCTAACCCTACCCCTACCGCTAACCCTAACCTAATCCTAATCCTAAACCTAAACCTAACCCCAACCCTAACCCTAACCCTAACACTATCCCTACCCCTACCACTACCCCTAGCCCACTCCCTTCCTCTACCCCTAACCCTAACCCTAAACCTACCTTTCCCCTACCCCTAACCCTAACCCTAACCCTACCCCTAACCGTAACCCTAACCGTAACCCTAACTCTACCCCTAACGCTAACCTTAACCCTAACCCTAACCCTAACCATAACCCTAACCCTAACCCTAAGACTATTCCTAACGCTAACCCTAACCCTAACCCTAGCCCTAACCCTAACCCTACCTGTAACCTTAACCTTAACCCTACCCCTAAATCTACCCCTAACCCTAACACTCACCCTAACCCTAAAACCCTAAAACTAATCCTAACCCTAACACTAACCCTAACACTAGCCATAGCCCTAACCCTAATCCTAAACCTAACCCTGATCTCAAACCTAACCCTAACCCTACCCCCTACCCCTAACCCTAACACTAACCCTAGTCCTACCCCTAACACTAACCCTAAACCTAAACCTAACCCTACCCCTAACCCTAAACCTTACCCTAACCCTTATCCTAACCCTAATCTAACCATAGCCCTAACCCTAACCCTAACCCTAACCCGAACCTACACCTAAGTTAACCCTAACCCTAACCACAACCCTAAACCTACCCCTACACCTAATCCTAACCCTAACCCTAACCCTACCCCTACCCCTAACCCTAACTCTACCCCTAACCGTTAACCTAACCATACCCCTCACCCTAAACCTCCCCCTACCCCTAACTCTAAACATAACTCTACATCTAACCCTAACTCTAACAATACCCCTAACCCTAACCCTAACCATAACCCTAACCCTAACCCCAAAACCCTACCCCTAATCCTAACCCTAACCCTAACCCTAACCCTAGCCCTAGCCCTAACCCTAACACTAAACCTAACCCTAGCCGTAGCCCTAACCCTAACCCTAACCCTTATCCTAACCCTAACCTAACTGTAACTCTAACCCTAACCCTAGCCCTACCCCTAACGCTAACCATACCCCCAAACCTAAACCTTAACCTAACTTTAACCTTACCCCTAACTATACCCATATCCGTAACTCTAACCCTAACCCTACCCCTACCACTATGCTAACCCTAACCCTAACCCTAACCCTAACTCTACCCCTAAACCTAACCCTAACCCTACCCCTAACTGTAACCCTCACCCTAACCCTAAAACCCTAACCCTAATCCTAAACCTAACCCTAATCCTAAACCTAGCCTAGCCCTATATAACCCTAACCCTAACCCTAGCCCTAGCCCTAACCCCAACCCTAACCCTAACGCTAACCCTAAACATAACCCTAACCCTAAACCTAACCCTACCCCTAACCATAAACCTTACCCTAACCCTAACCCTACCCCTAACCCTACCCTAACCATAACCCTAACCCTATCCATACCCCTAACCCTAAACCTAACCCTAACCCTACCCCTAAGGCTAACCCTACCCTAGCCCTAACCCTACCCCTAACCCTAACCCTACCCCTACCCTACCACTCCCCCTAACCCTATCCCTAACCCTAACCCTACCCCTGATCCTACCCCTAACCCTAACCCGAGTCCTACCCGACCCCTACACCTACCCCTAACCCTACCCCTACCCCTAACCCTACCCCTAAACCCTAACCCTAATCCTACCCTATGCCTAACCCTAACCCTAACCCTACCCCTAACCCTAACCCTAACTCTAACCGTACCACTACCTCTACCCCTAACCCTAACACTAACCCTAACCCTAACCCTACCCCTAACCCTAATCCTAACACTAGCCCTAACCCTAACTCTAATCCTAACCCTACCACTAACTGTATCCCTAACCCTAACCCTAAGCCTATTACTAACACTAACCCTAACCCTAACCCCCACACTAACTCTAACCTATCCCTAACCCTAACCCTAAACCTAACCCTACACCTAAACCTAACCCTAATCCTAACCATAACACTACACCTAAACCTAATCCTAAACCTAACCATAACCCTAAACCAAACCCTATCCTAACCCTAACACTAACCCTAATCCTACCCCTTACAGTAACCCTAATGCTAACCCTAACCCTACCCCTAACGCTAACCCTAACCCTACCACTAACCCTAACCCTAAACCTTACCCTACCCTAACCCTAAACCTTACCCGAACTCTAAACTCCCCCTACCCCTAACCCAAACCCTAACTCTAACCCTAATCCTAAACCTAACCCTAACCCTAACCCTACCCCTAATCCTAACACTAACCCTAATCCTACCCCTAACTGTAACCTTAAACCTAACCCTAATCCTACCCCTAACGCTAACCCTAACCCTAACCCTATCCCTAACAGTAAGCCTAACCCTACCCCGACCCTAAACTTTACGCTAACCCTAGCCCTACCCCTACTGTTAAGCCAAATCTAACCCTAACCCTAAACTTAAACCTAACTCTAACCCCAACCCTAACCCTAACCCTAACCCTATCCCTACCTCTACCATTACGTCTAACCCTATCCCTACGTCTACCCCTAACCCTAACCCTAAGCCTACCCCTACCCCTAACCCTAACACTAACCCTAACACTCACCCTAACCCTAAAATCCTCACACTAATCCTAACCCTAAAACTAACCCTAACCTGAGCCCTAGCCCTAACCCTAACCCTAAACCTAACCCTAGCCCTAGCCCTAGCCCTAAGCCTAACCCTATCCCTAGCCCTAACCCTAACCCTAACCCTAACCCTACCCCTAACCCTAACCCTAACTCTACCCCTAACCGAAACCATAACAATAACCCTCACCCTAACCCTACCCCTACCCCTAACTCTAACCCTAACCCTAACAATACCCATAACCCTAACCTTAACCATAACCCTCACCCTAACCCTAAAACCCTAACCCTAATCCTAACCCTAACCCTAACCCTAACCCTAGCCTACCCCTATCTAACCCTAAACCTAACCCTAGCCGTAGCCGTAACCCTAACCCTAACCATAAACCTAGCCCTAGCCATAACCCTAAACCTAACCCTAACACTAACCATAAACCTAACCCTAACTCTAAACCTAACCCTACCCCTAACCCTAAACCTTAGCCCTAATCCTAACCCTACCCCTACACCTAACCCTAACCCTAACCATAACCCTTAACTTACCCCTAACTCTACCCCTAACCGTAACCCTAACCCTAACCCTACCCGTACCCCTAACGCTAACCCTAACCCTAACCCTAACACTAACTCTACCCCTAACCCTAACCCTAAACATACCCCTAACCCTTACCCTCACCATAACCCTAAAACCATAACCCTAATCCTAACCCTAACCCTAACGCTAACCCTAGCCATAGCCCTAACCCTAACCCTAAACCTAAACCTAGCCGTAGCCCTAACCCAAACCCTAACCTAAACCTAGCCCTAGCCATAACCCTAACCCTAACCGTAACCTTAATCCTAACCCTAAACTAACCTTAACCTGAACCCTAACCCTAACACTAACCCTAACCCTAACCCTACCCCTAACCGTAACACTAACACTAACACTAACCACACCGCTAACCATAACCCTATCCCTAACCTGAATCCTAACCCTAAAATCCTATCCCTAATCCTAAAGCGAACCCTAACCCTACCCCTAACCCTAACCCTACCCCTACCCCTACCCCTACCCCTACCCCTAACCGTAACTCTACCCTTAACCCTAATCCTAACCCTACCCCTAACCCTAACCCTCACCCTAAACCTAAAACCCTAACCCTAATCCTAACCAAAACGCTAACCCTAGACCAAACCCTAACGCTAACCCTAACCCTAACCCTAACCCTAAACCTAGCCCTAGCCCTAACCCTAACCCTAACCCTAACCCTAATCGTAACCCTAAACCTAACCCTAACCCTATCCTTAACGCTAACCCTAACCCTACCCCTAACCCTAACCCTAACCCGAACCCTAACCATAAAACCCTATCCCTAATCCTAACGCTAACCCTAACCCTAACCCTAACCCTAGCCCTAACCCTAATACTAACCCTAACCCTAGCCCTAACCCTACCACTAACTCTAACCCGAACCCTACCCCTAACACTACCCCTAACCCTAACTCTAACAGTAATCCTACCCCTATCCCTGACTCTACCCCTACTCCTAACACTAACCCTAATCCTAACCCTACCCCTAACACTACCCCTACCCCTAACTCTAACAGTTACCCTACCCCTATCCCTGACGCTAATCCTAACTCTAACTCTACCCCTAACCCTAACCCTACCCCTACACCTAACCCTACCCCTAACCCTACCCCTACCCCTAACCCTAACCATAACACTAGCCCAAACCCTAACTCTAATCCAAACCCTACACCTAACCGTAACCCTAACCCTAACCCTAAACCTAAACCTAAACCTAATGCTACCCCTAACCCTAAACCTTACCGTAACCCTAACCCTACCCCTAAACCTAACCCTAACCCTACCCATAATCCTAACCCTACCCCTAACCCTAACCCTAACCCTAACCCTAAACCTAAACCTAACCCTACCCCTAACCCTAAACCTTACCCTAACCCTAACCCTACCCCTAAACCTAACCCTAACCCTACCCATAATCCTAACCCTACCCCTAAAACTAACCCTAACCCTAACCCTATCCCTAAACCTAAACCTAACCCTAACTCTACACCTCACCGTAACCATAACCATAACCCTCACCCTAACCCTACCCCTACCCCTAACGCTAACCCTAACCCAAACTCTACCTCTAACCCTAACTCTAACAATACGCATAACCCTAACCCTAACCATAACCCTCACCTTAACCCTAAAACCCTAACCCTAATCTTAACCCTAACCCTAACCCTATCCTAGCCCTATCTAACCCTAAACCTAACCCTAGCCGTAGCCCTAACCCTAACCCTAACCCTAGCCCTAGCCCTTACCCTAACCCTAACCCTAACCATAACCATAATCATAATCCTAACCATAAACCTAACCCTACCCCTAACCTTAAACCTTAACCTAATGCTAACCCTACCCCTACCCCTAACCTTATCCTAACCATAACCTTAACCCTAACACTAACCCTAACCCTAACCCTAACCCTAACACTACCCCTAACGCTAACCCTAACCCTAACCCTAAAACTAACTCTACCCCTACCCCTAACCCAAACCCTACCCCTAACACTAACACTAACCATATCCCTCACCCTAACCCTAAATCCCCAACCATAATCCTAACCCTAACCCTAACCCTATACATAACCCTAGCCCTAGCCCTAACCCCAACGCTAAACCTAAACCTAGCCGTAGGCCTAACCCCAACCCTAACAGTAACCCTTATCCTAACCCTAACCAAACCTAACCATAACCCTAACCCTAACCCTAGCCCTACCCCTAACGCAAACCCTAATCCTAACCCTAAACATAAACCTAACCCTACCCCTAAACCTAAACCTTAACCTAACCTTAACCTTACCCCTAACTCTACCCTTAACCGTAACCCTAACCCTAACCCTACACCTACACCTAACGCTAACCCTAACCCTAACCCTAACCCTAACTCTACCCCAAACCCTAATCCTATCCCTACTCCTAACCTTAACCCTCAGGCTAACCCTAAAATGCTAACCCTAATCCTGACGCTAACCCTAACCCTAAACCTAGCCCTAGCCCTAACCCTAACCCTAAACCTAAACCTAGCCATAGCCCTAACCTTAAACCTAACCTAACCCTAGCCCTAGCACTAACCCTAAGCCTAACCCTAACCTTAATCCTAACCCTAACCTAAACGTAACCTGAACCCTAACCCTAACCCTGCCCATAACCCTGACCCTAACCCTACCCCTACCCCTAACCCTAACCCTAACCATAACGCTAACCCTAACCCTAAGCCTAACCCGAACCCTAAAGCTAAAACCCTATCCTTAATCCTAACGCTAACCCTAACCCTAACCCTAGCCCTAACCCTACCCCTAACCCTAAACCTACCCCTACACCTACCCCTAACCCTAACCCTAACCCTAAACCTAACCATACCCCTAAACCTACCACTAAACCTAACCCTAATCCTACCCCTATTCCTAACCCTAACCCTAACCCTAATCCTACTCCTAACCCTAACCCTAAGCCTACTCCTAACGCCCACCCTAACCCTAACCCCCACACTAACTCTAACCCGATCCATAACCCTAACCCTAACCCTACCCCTAACTCTAACCCTAACCCTAACTCTACCTCTAAACCTAACTCTAACAATACCCATAACCCTAAACCTAATCATAACCCTCATTCTAACCCTAAAACCCTAACCCTAATCCTAACCCTAACCCTAACCCTAACCCTAGCCTAGCCCTATCTAACCCTAAACCTAACCCTAGCCGTAGCCCTAACCCTAACCCTAACCCTAACCCTAGCCCTAGCCCTAACCCTAACCATAACCATAACCATAACCATAACCATAACCCTAACCCTAAACCTAACCCTACTCCTAACCCTAAAACTTACCCTAATGCTAATCCTACCCCTACCGCTATCCCTAACCATAACCCTAAAACTAGCCCTAACCCTTACCCTAACCCTACCCCTAACGCTAACCCTAACCCTAACCCTAACCCTAACCCTCACCCTAACCCTAAAGCCCTAACCCTAATCCTAACCCTAACCCTAACCCTAGCCCTAGCACTAACCCTAACCCTAAACCTAACCTAGCCGTAGCCCTAACCCTAAACCTAACCTAACCCTAGCCCAGGCCTAACCCTACCCCTAACCCTAACCATAACCCTACCCCTACCCCTAACCCTAACCCTAAACCTAACACTACCCCTAACCCTAACCCTAACCCTAACAATAATCCTACCCCTACTCCTACCCCTACCTCTAACCCTAACCCTAACCCTAACCCTAAACCTAATCCTACCCCTCCGCCTAACCCTATACCTAACCCTAACCCTACGCCTAACCCTAACCCTAACCCTAACCCTAGCCCTAGCCCTAAACCTAACCCTAACCCTAACCCTAAACCTAGCCCTACCCTAACCCTAACGCTAAACCTAACCCTAACGCTAACCCTAACCCTAAGCCTAACCCTAACCCTAAACATAACCCTACCCCTAACCCTAAACCTTACCCTAACTCAAAACCTACACCTAACCCTAACCCTAACCCTAAGCATAACCCTAACCCGACACATAAACCTAACCCTATCCCTAACCCTAACCCTACCCCTAACCCTAAACCTATCCCTACCCCTAACCATAACCCTAACCATAACCCTCACTCTAACCCTACCCCTACCACTAACGCTAACCCTAAACCTAACCCTAACTCTACCTCTAACCTTAACTCTAACCCTACACCTAACACTACCCCAAACCCCAACCCTAACCCTAACCCTAACCCGAACCTAGCCCTAGCCCTATCTAACCCTAAACCTAACCCTAGCCGTAGCCCTAACCCTAACCCTAAACCTAACCCTAGCCCTAGCCCTAGCCCTAACCCTAACCCAAACCCTAACCCTTATTTTAATCCAAACCTAAGAGTAACACTAAACCTAACCCTAACCCTACCACTAACGCTAACCGTAATCCTAAACCTAACCCTAACCGTAATCCTAACCCTAACCATTACCCTAACCCTACCCCTAAACCTAACCCTACCCCTAACCCTAAACCTTAACCTAACCTTAACCCTACCCCTAACCCTAACCCTAACCGTAACCCTAACCCTAACCCTACCCCTATCCCTAACGCTAACCCAAACCCCAACCCTAACCCTAACCCTAACTCTACCCCTAACCCTAACCCTAACCCTAACCATACCCCTAACCCTAACCATAACCCTAAACCTAACCCTACCCCTAACCCTAACTCTAACCCTAACCCTACCCCTAATGCTAACCCTAATCCTAACCCTAACACTAACCCTAAAGCTAACTCTAACTCTAACCCTAACTCTAACCCTAACCCTAACCCTAAACCTAAACCTACCCCTAACCCTAACCCTCACCTAACCCTAACCCTAACCCTAACTCTAACCCTAAAGCTAACCCTAAACCTAACCATAACCCTAACCTTAAACCTATCCCTACCTCTAACCGTAACCTTGAGCCAAACCCTACCCCTACCCCTAACGCTAACCCTAACCCTAACCCTAACATTACCCCTATCCTAACCCTAACCCAAACCCTACCCCTAAACCTAACGCTAAACCTAACCCTAACCCTAACCCTAACCCTACCCCTAAACCTAAACTAACCCTAATCCTACCCCTAAAAATAAACCTAACGCTAACTCTAGCCCTACCCCTAAGGCTAATCATAACCATACCCCTAACGCTAACCCTAACCCTAAACCTAACCCTACCCCTAACCATAAACCTTACCCTAACCCAAACCCTACCCTTAACCCTAACCCTAACCCTAACCATAAACCTAACCCTAACCCTACCCCTAACCCTAACCCTAACCATAACACTCACCCTAACCGTAAAACCCTAACCAAAATCCTAACCCTAACAATAACCCTACCCCTAACCATAACCCTAAACCTAAACCTAACCCTAGCTCTAGTCCTAATCGTAACCCTAACCCTAACCCTAGCCCTAACCCAAAACCTAACCCTAAAACCCTAACACTAATCGTAAACTGAACCCTAACCCTAACCCTAGCCCTAGCCCTAAACCTAACCCTAACCCTAACCCTAAACCTAGCCCTACCCTAACCCTAACCCTAAACCTAACCCTAACGCTAACCCTAACCCTAAGCCTAACCCTAACCCTAAACATAACCCTACCCCTAACCCTAAACCTTACCCTAACTCTAAACCTACACCTAACCCTAACCATAACCCTAAGCATAACCCTAACCCGACACATAAACCTAACCCTATCCCTAACCCTAACCCTACCCCTAACCCTAAACCTAGCCCTACCCCTAACCATAACCCTAAACATAACCCTCACCCTAACCCTACCCCTACCACTAACGCTAACCCTAACCCTAACCCTAACTCTACCTCTAACCTTAACTCTAACCCTACACCTAACACTAACCCAAACCCCAACCCTAACCCTAACCCTAACCCGAACCCTAGCACTAGCATATCTAACCCTAAACCTAACCCTAGCCATAGCCCTAACCCTAACCCTAAACCTAACCCTAGCCCTGGCCCTAACCCTAACCCAAACCCTCACCCTTATCTTAATCCTAACCTAACAGTAACACTAAACCTAACCCTAACCCTACCCCTAACGCTAAACGTAATTCTAAACCTAACCCTAACCGAAATCCTAACCCTAACCCTTACCCTAACCCTACCCCTAACCCTAACACTAACCTTAATCCTAACCTTAACAGTTACCCTACCCCTAACCCTACCCCTAACCGTAACCCTAACCCTAACCCTACTTCTAATCCTAACGCTAACCCTAACCCCAACCCTAACCCTAACCCTAACTCTACCCCTAACCCTAACCCTAACCCTAACCCTAACCATAACCCTAAACCTAACCCTACCCCTAACCCTAACACTAAACCTAAACCTACTCCTAACAGTAACCCTAACCCTAACCCTAACCTTACCCCTAACGCTAACCCTAACACTAACCCTAACCCTAACCCTAAACCTAACCCTACCCCTAACCCTAAACCTTACCCTAACCCTAACCCTACCTCTAAGGCTAACCCTAACCCTAACCCTAACCCTAATCTTAAACCTAACACTAACCCTAATCCTACCCCTAACCCTAACACTAAACCTAATCCTACCCCTAACAGTAACCCTAACCCTTACCCTAACGCTAACCCTAACACTCACCCTAACCCTAAACCTAAACCTAACGCTTCCCCTAACCCTAAACCTTACCCTAAACCTAACCCTACCCCGACCACTAACGCTAACCCTAAACCTAACCCTACCCGTAGTCCTAACCCTAACCCTAACCCTAACCATACCCCTACCCATAACACTACCCCTAACACTAGCCCTAACCCTTACTCTAATCCTAACCCTACACCTAACCGTAACACTAACCCTAACCCTAACCCTAACCCTAAACCTAAACCTAACGCTACCCCTAACCCTAAACCTTACCCTAACCCTAACCCTACCCCTAAACCTACCCCTAACCCTAAAGATAACCATAACCCTAACCCTACCCCTAACCCTACACCTTACGCTAACCCTAACCCTACCCCTACCCCTACCCCTAATCCTAACCCTCACCCTAACCATAAAACCCTAACACTAAACCTAACCCTAAACCTAACCCTAGCCCTAGCCCTAACCCTAACCCTAATCCTAGCCCTAGACCTAACCCTAAACCTAACCCTCAACCTAAACCTAAACCTAGTCCAAGGCCTAACCCTAACCCTAACGCTAACCCTAACCCTAATCCTAACCCTAACCCTAATGGTAACCCTAACTCTAACCCTAACCTTACCGATAACGCTAACCGTAACCCTCACC
>NW_028327737.1:85000-96177 GCF_031878675.1 Megascapheus bottae
CCCTAACACTAACCCTAACCTAATCCTACCCCTAACAGTAACTCTAACCCTAACCCTAACCCTACCCCTAATGCTAACCCTAACACTAACCCTAACCCTAACCATACCCTACACCTAAACCTAACGCAAAACCTAACCCTAGCCGTAGCCCTAACCCTAACCCTAACCATAACCCTAGCCCTGGCCCTAACTCTAACCCTAACCCTTATCCTAACCCTAACCTAATCGTAGCCCTAAACCTAACCCTAACCCTACCCCTAACGCTAACCCTAATCCTAACCCAAACCCTAACCCTAATCCTAACCCTTACCCTAACCCTAACCCTAAATCTAACGTAACCTTAACCCTACCCCTCACCCTACCCCTAACCGTAACCCTACTCCTCACCCTACCACTAACCGTAACCCTAACCCTAACCCTACCCCTACACCTAAACCTAAACCTAACCATACCCCTAACCCTAACCCTACCTCTAACCCTAGCACTAACCCTAATCCTTCCCCTAACAGTAACACTCACCCTAACCCTAACCCAACCCCTAACCCTAACACTAACCCTAACCCAAACCCTATCACTAACGCTAACCCTAACCCTATCCATAACCCTAAACCTAACCCTAACTATACCCCTAACCCTAACCCTAACCCTAACCCTAACCCTAACCCTAACCCTAACCCTAGCCCTAGCCCTAACCCTAACCCTATCCCTAATCCTTATCCTAACCCTAACCTAACCGTAACCCTAAACCTAATCCTAACCCTAACCCTAACCCTAATCCTAACCCTAACCCTAACACTAACCCTAACCCTAACCCTAACCCTAAACCTAACTCTACCTCTAACCCTAAACCTAACCGTACCCCTAACCCTAACCCTAACCATAACCCTCACCGTAACCCTAAAACCCTAACCCAAATCCTACTCCTAACCCTACTCCTAACCCTAAAACTAATCTAACCTTAACCCTACCCCTAACCGTACACCTAAACCTAACCCTAACCCTAACCTTACCCCTACCCCTAACGCTAACCCTAAACCTAACCCTAACCCTAACCCTAACTCTACCCTAACCCTAACCCTAACCCTACACCTAACCCTAACCATAACCCTAATCCTAACCCTACCCCTTACCCTAACTCTAACCCTAACCCTACCCCTAACGCTAACCCTAATCCTAACCATAACACTAACCCTAAACCTACCCCTAACAGTAATCCAAAGCCTAACCCTAATCTTACCCCTAACGCTAACCCTAACACTAACCCTAACCCTAACCCTAAACCTAACCCTACCCCTAACCCTACACCTTACCCTAACCCTAACCCTAAATCTAAGGCTAAACCTAACCCTAACTCTAACCCTAATCTTAAACCTAACCCTAACCCTAATCCTACCCCTAACCCTAACACTAAACCTAATCCTACCCCTAACAGTAACCCTAACCCTAACCCTAACCCTACCCCTAACGCTAACCCTAACACTAACCCTAACCCTAAACCTAAACCTAACCCTTCCCCTAACCCTAAACCATACCCTAAACCTAAACCTATCCCGACACTAACCCTAACCCTAAACTTAACCCTAGCCGTAGCCCTAACCCTAACCCTAACCCTAAGCCTAGCCCTAGCCCTAACCCTAACCGTATCCCTAATCCTTATCCTAACCCCAACCTAACTGTAACCCTAAACCTAACCCTAACCCTACCCCTAACGCTAACCCTAATCCTAACCATAAACCTAACCCAATCCTAACCCTAACCCTAAGCCTAACCCTAAACCTAACCCTACTCCTAACCCTAAAACTAACCTAACCTTAACCCTACCCCTAACCTTACACCTAACCGTAACCCTAACCCTAACCCTACCCCTACCCCTAACGCTAACCCTAAACCTAACCCTAACCCTAACACTAACTTTACCCCTAACCCTAACCCTAACCCTACACCTAAACCTAACCCTAAACCTAACCATAACCATAACCCTAACCCTACCCCTAACCCTAACACTAACCCTAATCCTACCCCTAACAGTAACTCTAACCCTAACCCTAACCCTACCCCTAATGCTAACCCTAACACTAACCCTAACCCTAACCATACCCTACACCTAAACCTAACGCAAAACCTAACCCTAGCCGTAGCCCTAACCCTAACCCTAACCATAACCCTAGCCCTGGCCCTAACTCTAACCCTAACCCTTATCCTAACCCTAACCTAATCGTAGCCCTAAACCTAACCCTAACCCTACCCCTAACGCTAACCCTAATCCTAACCCAAACCCTAACCCTAATCCTAACCCTTACCCTAACCCTAACCCTAAATCTAACGTAACCTTAACCCTACCCCTCACCCTACCCCTAACCGTAACCCTACTCCTCACCCTACCACTAACCGTAACCCTAACCCTAACCCTACCCCTACACCTAAACCTAAACCTAACCATACCCCTAACCCTAACCCTACCTCTAACCCTAGCACTAACCCTAATCCTTCCCCTAACAGTAACACTCACCCTAACCCTAACCCAACCCCTAACCCTAACACTAACCCTAACCCAAACCCTATCACTAACGCTAACCCTAACCCTATCCATAACCCTAACCTAACCCTAACTATACCCCTAACCCTAACCCTAAACCTACCCCTAAAGCTACCCTAACCCTAACCCACATCCACACCCTAACCCTAAAACCCTAACATTAATCCTAACCCTAACCCTAACCCTAACCCTAGCCCTAGCCCTAACCCTAAACCTAACGCTAACCCTAAACCTTACCCTAACCCTAACCCTACCCCTAAACCTAACCCTAACCTTTACCCTGCCCCTAACCCTAACTTTAAACCTACCCCTAACCGTAACCCTAACCATAACCCTCACCCTAACCCTACCCCTACCCCTAACGCTAACCCTAACCATAACCCTCACCCTAACCCTACCCCTACCCCTAACGCTAACCCTAACCCTAACCTTAAACCTAACTCTACCTCTAACCCTAACCCTAACCGTACCCCTAACCCTAACCCTAACCATAACCCTCACCGTAACCCTAAAACCCTAGCCCAAATCCTAAACCTAACCCTAACCCGAACCCTAGCCCTAGCCCTATCTAAAACTAAACCTAACCCTAGCAGTAGCCCTAACCCTAAGCCTAATCCTAACCCTACCCCTAACGCTATCCCTAACCCTACCCCTAACGCTAACCTTTACCCTTACCCTAACCCTAAACCTAACCCTACCCCTAACCATAAATCTTACCCTAACCCTACCCCTAACCCTACCCCTAACCCTAACACGAAACATAACCCTAAACCTACCCCTAACCCTAACTCAAACCCTAAACCTAACCCTACACCTAACCCTAAACCTAACCTTACTACTAACCGTAACCCTAACCATAACCCTCACCTTAACCCTACCCGTACCCCTAAGGCTAACCCTAACCCTAACACTAACCCTAAACCTAACTCCACCCCTAACCCTAAACCTAACCCTACCCCTACCCCTAACCCTAACCATAACCCTCACCTTAACCCTAAAACCCTAACCCTAATCCTAACCCTAACCCTAACCCTAACCCTAAACCTAGCCATAGCCCTAGCCCTAACCCTAACCCTAAACCTAAACCTTGCCGTAGCCCTAACCCTTATCCTAACCCTAACCTAACCATAACCCTAACCCTAACCCTAACTCTACCCCTAACGCTAACCCTAATCCTTACCCTAACCCTAATGCTAAACCTAAACCTAACCCTAACCCTAATCCTAACCCTGACCCTAAACATAACCCTAACCCTAACACTAAACCTTAACCTAAACTTAACCCTACCCCTAACCGTAACCATACCCTAAACCTACCCCTACCCCTAACGCTAACCCTAATCCTAACCCTAACCCTAACTGTAGCCCTAACCCTAACCCTAACCCTACCCCTAAACCTACCCCTAACGCTAACCCTAACCCTAACCCCTAACCTAACTCTAGCCCTAACCCTAACCATACCCCTACCCCTACCCCTAGCCCTATCCCTACCTCTACCCCTAACCCTAATCCTAACCGTAACCCTATCCTACCCCTACCCCTACCCCTAACCCTAACCCTAACCCTAACCGTACCCTAACTGTACCCCTAAACGTAACCCTAACTCTACCCCTAACACTAACCCTAACCCTAACCCTACCCTAATCATAACCCTAACCCTAACCCTAACCCTATCCCTAACGCTAACCCTAACCCCAACCCTAGCCCTAACCCTACGCCTAACCTTAACTGTAACCCTACCCCTAAACCTACCCCTAATCTTAACCCTCATCCTAACCCTAAAACCCTAACACTAACCTAACCCTAACCCTAACCCTAACCCTAGCCCTAGCCCTAAACCTAACCCTAAACCTAACCCTAGACCTAGCCCTAACCCTAAACCTAACCCTAACCCTAGCCCTAGCCCTAACCCTAACCCTAACCCTATACCTAACCCTAACCCTAACCATAACCTTACCCCTAACCATACCCATAATCCTACCCCTAACCCTAACCCTAACCCTACCACTAACCCTAACCGTAACCCTATCCCTAATCCTAACCCTAACCCTAGCCCTAGCCCTAACAATAACCCAAACCCTAACCATAACCCTAAACCTGATCCTGAACCTACCCCTACACCTACACCTACCCCTACCCCTAACAATAACCCTACCCCTACAACTAACCCTAACCATAACCCTAACCCTAACCCTACCCCTAACCCTAAACCTACCCCTACCCTAACCCTAACCCTAACCCTAACTCTACCCCTTACCATAACCCTAACCCTACCCCTAACCCTATCCAAACCCGTCACCCTACGCCTTACCCTAACCGTAACCCTCCCGCTACCCCTACCCCTACTCCCACCCCTAACCGTACCCCTAACCCTAACACTACGCCTAACCCTAACCCTAACCCTACCCCTAACCCTAACCATAACCCTACCCCTAACTCTAACTCTACCCTAATCCTAACCCAAGCCCTTGACCTAACCCTAACCCTAACCCTACCGCTAACCCTAACTCTAACCCAACCCTACTCCTAACCCTAACCCCAACACGAACCCCAACCATAACCCTAACCCTAACCCTACCCCTAACCCTACCCCTACCCCTACCCCTACCCCTAACCCTCACCCTAACCCTAACCCTACCTGTAACGCTACCCCTAACCCTAACCCTACCCCTACCCCTACCCTACCCCTAACCCTAGCCCTAGCCCTAATCCAAACCTTAACGCTAACCCTAGCCCTAGCCCTAACCCTAACCCTAACCCTAATCCTAACACTAACCCTAACCCTACCCTAACCCTAACCATAACCCTACCCCTAACTCTAACTCTACACCTAACCCTAACCCAAGCCCTTGACCTAAACCTAACACTAACCCTACCCCTAACCGTAGCCCTAACCCTAACCCTAACCCTACCCAACCCTAACCCTATCCATAACCCGAACCCTAACCCTAAAAACCTAACCCTAATCCTAACGCTAACCCTACCCCTAACCCTAGCCATAGACCTAACCCTAACCATAACTCTAACCCTAAACCTACCCCTAACCCTAACCCCAACACCAACCCCAACCCTAACCCTAACCCTACCCCTAACCATAACCCTACCCCTAACTCTACCCCTAACCCTAACCCTACCCCTAAACCTAACCCATGCCCTAGCCCTAATCCAATCCTTAACATTAACCCTAGCCCTAGCCCTAACCCTAACCCTAACGCTAGTCCTAACCGTAACCCTAACCCTAGCCCTATCCCTACCCCTAACCTTAAACCTAACCCTAACCCTACCCCTAACCCTAACCCCAACACCAACCCCAACCCTAACCCTAACCCTAACCCTAGCCTAACTCTACCCCTAACCCTATACCCACCCGTCACCCTACTGCTAACCCTAACCCTAACCCTAACTCTACCCCTACCCCTAACCCTACCCCTAAACCTAACACTACCCCTAACCCTAACCCTACCCCTAACCCTAACCGTAACCCTACCCCTAACTCTAACTCTACACCTAACCCTAACCCAAGCCCTTGACCTAACCCTAACCCTAACCCTACTGCTAACCCTAACCCTAACCCTAACTCTACCCCTACACCTAACTCAAACCCTAAACCTATTCCTAACCCTACCTCTAACCCTGACCTTACCCCTAACCCTAACCCTAACTCTAACCAAACCGTACCCCTAACCATAACACTAACCCTAAGCCTAACCCTAGCCCTATCCCTAACCCTACCCCTACCCCTAACCCTAACTCTACCCCTAACCCTAACCCACGCCCTAGACCTAAGCCTAACCCTAACCCTAACCCTACCCCTAAACTTAATCCTAACCCTACCACTAACCCTACCCCTAAACCTAAATCTAACCCTACCCCTACACCTAATCCTCACCCTAATCATAAACCTAACCCTAACCCTACCTCTAACCCTAACCCTAACCCTAACCCTAACTCTACCCCTAAACCTAACCCACGCCCTAGACCTAAGCCTAACCCTAACCATAACCCTACCTATAACCCTAACCATAACCCTACCACTAACCCTAACCCTAACCCTAATCTAACCCTACCCCTAACCCTAACCCTATGCCTAACCCGAACCCTAAACCTAAAACCCTAACCCTAATCCTAACGCTAACCCTAACCCTAACCCTAGCCCTAGACCTAAACCTAACCCTAATCCTAACCCTAGCCCTAGCCCTAACCCTAAACCTAACCCTAGTCCTAACCCTAACCCTAACCGTAGTTCTAGCCTACCCTAACCCAAACTCTAACCCTAACCCTACCCCCAAACCTAACCCCAACACCAACCCCAACCCTACCCCTACCCCTAACCCTACCCCTAGCCCTAACCTTACCCCTACCCCTACCCCTAAACCTAACCCTACTCCTAACCCTAATCCTAACCCTAACCCTACCCCTAACCGTAGCCCTAACCCTAACCCTACTCCTAACCCTAACCCTAACCCTAAACCTAATCCTAACCCTAGCCTTAGCCCTAACAATAACCCTAACTCTAAGCCTAACCCTAACCCTAACCCTCACCCTACCCCTAACCCTAAACCTAACCCTACCCCTAAACCTAAACCTCACCCTTACCCTCACCCTAACCCTAACTCTACCTACCCTAACCCTACCCCTACCCCTAAAGGTAACCCTAACCATAATCCTAACACTAACCCTAACCCTAGCCCTAGCCCTAACTCTTCCCCTAACCCTAACCCTAACCCTACCCCTAACTCTAACCCTAACCCTAACCCTAACACTACCCCTACCCTAACCCTACCCCTAAATCTAACCCTAACCCTAATCCTAACACTAACCCTAACCCTAGCCCTAGCCCTAACCCTAATCGTACCCTAACCGTAACCCTAACTGTAATCGTAACCCCAACACCAACCCCAACCCTACACCTAACCCTCACCCTACCCCTAACCCTAACCCTACCCCTCCCCCTACCCCTAAACCTAACCCTAACCCTAATCCTAACACTAACCCTAACCCTAGCGCTAGCCCTAACCCTAATCGTAACCCTAACCCTAACCCTAACCGTAATCGTAACCCCAAACATAACCCTAACCCTACCTGTAACCCTAAACCTAATCCTACCTCTAACCCTAACCCCAACTCCAACCCTAACCCTAACCTTAACCCTGACTCTACCCCTAACCCTAACCCTACCCCTATACCTACCCTTAACAATAACCCTAACCCTACCCCGAACCATACCTCTAACCCTACCCCTAACCCTACCCATAACCGTACTCCTAACCCTAACCGTAACCCTAAACCTACTCCAAACCTTAACCCTACCCCTAGCCCTAACAATAACCCAAACCCTAACCCTAACCCTAAACCTAATACTAAACCTACCCCTACCCCTACACCTACCCCTACCCCTAACCTTACCGCTACAACTAACCCTAACCCTAACCCTAAACCTAACCCTACCCCTACCCCTAACCCTACCCCTAACCCTAACTCTACTCCTTACCCTACACCTAAACCTAACCCGACCCCTCACCCTACGCCTAACCCTAACGCTAACCCTACTGCTACCCCTATCCTTACTCTTACCCCTAACCCTAACCCTAACCCTAACCCTAATACTACCCTTAACCCTACCCTACCCCTACCCCTAACCCTACCAATAACTCTAACTCTACACCTAAACCTAACCCAAGCCCTTGACCTAACCCTAACCCTAACCCTACCCCTAACCCTACCCCTAAACCTAACCCTAACCATAACCTGAACCCTAACCCTAAAACACTAACCCTAATCCTAACGCTAACACTAACCCTAACCCTAACCCTAGACCTAACCCTAACGCTAACTCTAACCCTTAACCTACCCCTAACCCTAACCCCAACACCAACCCCAACCCTAACCCTAACCCTAACCCTACCCCTAACCATAAACCTACCCCTACCCCTACACCAACCCTCACCCTAACCCTAACCCTACCCCTAACTCTACCCCTAACCCTACCCCTAACCCTAAACCTAACCCTTGCCCTAGCCGAATCCAAACCTTAACCCTAACCCTAGCCCTAGCCCTAACCATAACCCTAACCCTAGTCCTAACCCTAACCCTAACCCTAGCCCTATCCCTACCCCTAACCTTAAACCTAACCCTAACCCTACCACTAACCCTAACCCCAACACCAACCCCAACCCTAAACCTAACCCTAACCCTAGCCTAACTCTACCCCTAACCCTAACCCTAACCCTAACCCTACCACCAACCGTAACCCTAACCATAACCCTCACCCTAACCCTACCCCTACCCCTAACGCTAACCCTAACCCTAACCCTAACCTAACTACCCCTAACCCTACCCCTAACTCTAAACCTTACCCTATCCCAACCCTAACCATAACCTAAACCTAAACCTACCCCTACCCCTAACCCTAACCCTAACCTAAACCTACCCCTAAACCTAACCCTAACCCTACGCCTAACCCTAAACCTAACCCTAACCCTATCTCTACCCTACCCCTACCCCTACCCCTAAGCCTACCCCTAACTCTAACTCTACCCCTAACCTTAACCAAGCCCTATACCTAACCCTACCTCTAACCCTAACCCTAACCCTACCCCTAAACCTAACCCCAACTCCAACCCTAACCCTAACCCTAACCCTGACTCTACCCCTAAACCTAACCCTACCCCTACCCCTATACCTAACCCTAACCCTAACCATAACCTTACCCCTAACCATACCCATAATCCTACCCCTAACCCTAACCCTAACCCTACCACTAACCCTAACCGTAACCCTATCCCTAATCCTAACCCTAACCCTAGCCCTAGCCCTAACAATAACCCAAACCCTAACCATAACCCTAAACCTGATCCTGAACCTACCCCTACACCTACACCTACCCCTACCCCTAACAATAACCCTACCCCTACAACTAACCCTAACCATAACCCTAACCCTAACCCTACCCCTAACCCTAAACCTACCCCTACCCTAACCCTAACCCTAACCCTAACTCTACCCCTTACCATAACCCTAACCCTACCCCTAACCCTATCCAAACCCGTCACCCTACGCCTTACCCTAACCGTAACCCTCCCGCTACCCCTACCCCTACTCCCACCCCTAACCGTACCCCTAACCCTAACACTACGCCTAACCCTAACCCTAACCCTACCCCTAACCCTAACCATAACCCTACCCCTAACTCTAACTCTACCCCTAACCCTAACCCAAGCCCTTGACCTAACCCTAACCCTAACCCTACCGCTAACCCTAACTCTAACCCAACCCTACTCCTAACCCTAACCCCAACACGAACCCCAACCATAACCCTAACCCTAACCCTACCCCTAACCCTACCCCTACCCCTACCCCTACCCCTAACCCTCACCCTAACCCTAACCCTACCTGTAACGCTACCCCTAACCCTAACCCTACCCCTACCCCTACCCCTACCCCTAACCCTAGCCCTAGCCCTAATCCAAACCTTAACGCTAACCCTAGCCCTAGCCCTAACCCTAACCCTAACCCTAATCCTAACACTAACCCTAACCCTACCCCTAACCCTAACCATAACCCTACCCCTAACTCTAACTCTACACCTAACCCTAACCCAAGCCCTTGACCTAAACCTAACACTAACCCTACCCTAACCGTAGCCCTAACCCTAACCCTAACCCTACCCCAACCCTAACCCTATCCATAACCCGAACCCTAACCCTAAAAACCTAACCCTAATCCTAACGCTAACCTACCCCTAACCCTAGCCATAGACCTAACCCTAACCATAACTCTAACCCTAAACCTACCCCTAACCCTAACCCCAACACCAACCCCAACCCTAACCCTAACCCTACCCCTAACCATAACCCTACCCCTAACTCTACCCCTAACCCTAACCCTACCCCTAAACCTAACCCATGCCCTAGCCCTAATCCAATCCTTAACATTAACCCTAGCCCTAGCCCTAACCCTAACCCTAACGCTAGTCCTAACCGTAACCCTAACCCTAGCCCTATCCCTACCCCTAACCTTAAACCTAACCCTAACCCTACCCCTAACCCTAACCCCAACACCAACCCCAACCCTAACCCTAACCCTAACCCTAGCCTAACTCTACCCCTAACCCTATACCCACCCGTCACCCTACTGCTAACCCTAACCCTAACCCTAACTCTACCCCTACCCCTAACCCTACCCCTAAACCTAACACTACCCCTAACCCTAACCCTACCCCTAACCCTAACCGTAACCCTACCCCTAACTCTAACTCTACACCTAACCCTAACCCAAGCCCTTGACCTAACCCTAACCTAACCCTACTGCTAACCCTAACCCTAACCCTAACTCTACCCCTACACCTAACTCAAACCCTAAACCTAATCCTAACCCTACCTCTAACCCTGACCTTACCCCTAACCCTAACCCTAACTCTAACCAAACCGTACCCCTAACCATAACACTAACCCTAAGCCTAACCCTAGCCCTATCCCTAACCCTACCCCTACCCCTACCCCTAACCCTAACTCTACCCCTAACCCTAACCCACGCCCTAGACCTAAGCCTAACCCTAACCCTAACCCTACCCCTAAACTTAATCCTAACCCTACCACTAACCCTACCCCTAAACCTAAATCTAACCCTACCCCTACACCTAA
>NW_028327738.1:0-64621 GCF_031878675.1 Megascapheus bottae
TGGTTACGGTCGGGGTAAGAGTTAGGGTTAGGTTTAGGGTTAGGGTAAGGGTTAGGGTTAGGTTTAGGGTTAGGGTTAGGTTTAGGGTTACGGTTAGGATTAGGGTTAGGGTTAGGGTAAGCCTATGTATTAGGTTTAGCGTTAGGTTTCGGGTTAGGGTTAGCGTTAGGGTAAGGGTAAAGTTTTGGCTTACTATTAGGGTTAAGGTAAGGGTAAGGGTTAGGGTTAGGGTTAGGGTTAGGTTTAGGGTAAGGGTTAGGGGTAGGTTTACGGTAAGGGTAAGGTTTTCGGTTAGGGTTAGGGTTAGGGTTAGGGTAAGGGTAAAGGTTAGGGTTAGGGTTAGGTTTAGAGTTAAGGTAAGAGTCAGGGTTAGGGTTAGGTTTAGGGTAAGGGTTAGGGTTAAGGTTAGGGTTAGGGGTCAGGGGGTTAGGGTTGGGGTTAGGATTAGGGTTAGGTTTAGGATAAGGGTTAGGGTTAGGGTTAGGGTTAGGGTCAGTTTAAGGGTAAGGGTTAGGTTTAGGCTTAGGGTTATGGTTAAGGTTAGGGTTAGGGTTAGGGTTAGGGTTAGGGTTAGGGTTAGGGTGAGGGTTAGGGTTAGGGTAAGGGTAAGGGTTAGGGTTAAGGTTAGGGTTAGTGTTAGGTTTAGGGTTAGGGTTCGGATAAGGTTTAGGGTTAGGGTTAGGATTAGGATAAGGGTAAGTGTTAGGGTTAGGGTTAGTGTTAGTGTTAGTGTTATGGTTGGGGTAAGGGTTAGGGTTAGGGTTAGGGTTAGGGTTGGGGTTAAGGTTTGGTTTAGGGTTAGGGTAAGGGTAAGGGTTAGGGTTATGGAAAGGGAAAGGGTTAGGTTTAGGGTTAGGGTTAGGGTAAGGATTAGGGTTAGGGTTAGGGTAAGGGTTAGGGCTAGGGTTAGGGTTCGCATTAAGGTTAGGGTTAGGGTTAGGTTAAGGGTAAGGGTTAGGGATAGAGTTAGGGTTACGGTTACGCTTAGGGGGTTAGGGTTAGGTTTAGGGTTTGGTTAAGGATTCGGATTAGGGTAAGGAAAGAGTTAGGGTTAGGGATAGGGTTAGGGTTCGGGTCAGATGCAGGGTTAGGGTCAGTTTAAGGGTAAGGGTTAGGTTTAGGGTTAGGGTTATGGTTAAGGTTAGGGTTAGGGTAGGGTAAGGGTTAGGGTTAGGGTTAGGGTAAGGGTTAGGATTAGGGTAAAGGTAAGGGTTAGGGTTAAGGTTAGGGTTAGTGTTAGGTTTAGGGTTATGGTTAGGTATAGGGTTGCGGTTAAGGTTAGGTTTAGGGTTAGGGTAAGGGTAAAGGTTAGGATTAGGGTCAGGGTTAGGGTAAGTGTTCGGGTTAGGGTTAGGGTTAGGATTAGGGTTAGGGTAAGGATTAGGGTTAGGTTAGGGTTAGGGTAAGAGTTAGGGTTAGAGTTACGGATAGCATTAAGGTTAGGATTAGGGTTAGGTTAAGGGTAAGGGTTTAGGGTTAGGGTTAGGGTTAGGTATAGCATTAAGGTTAGGATTAGGGTTAGGTTAAGGGTAAGGGTTAGGGATAGAGTAAGGGTTAGGGCTAGGGTTAGGGTTAGCATTAAGGATAGGGTTAGGGTTAGGTTAAGGGTAAGGGTTAGGGTTAGGGTTACGGTTACGGTTACGGTTAGGGGTTAGGGTTAGTTTTCGGGTTAGGTTAAGGGTTAGGGTTAGGGTAAGGAAAGAGTTAGGGTTAGGGATAGGGTTAGGGTTCGGGTTAGGTTTAGGGTTAGGGTTAGTTCAAGGGTAAGGTTTAGGTTAGGGTTAGGGTTAGGGTAAGGGTAAGGGTTAGGGCTAGGGTTAGGAAAAGGGTAAGGTATAGGGTTAGGGTTAGAATTAGTGTTAGGCTAAGGATTAGGGTTAGAGTTATGGTTAGGGTAAGGGTTAGGATTGGGTTAGGGATAGCATTAAGGTTAGGATTAGGGTTAGGTTAAGAGTAAGGGTTAGAGTTTGGGTTAGGGTTACGGTTAGGGGTTAGGGGTTATTTTTAGAATTAGGGTTAGGTTTACGGCTAGGATTAGGGTAAAGATAACAGTTAGGATTAGGGATAGGGTTAGGGTTCAGTTTAGGTTTAGGTTTACGGTTAGTTTAAGGGTAAGGGTTAGGTTTAGTGTTAGGTTATGGTTAAGGTTAGGGTTAGGGTTAGGGTAATGGTAAGGGTTATGATTAGGTTTAGGGTTAGGGATAGGGTTAGGGTAAGGGTAAGGGTTAGGGTTAAGGTTAGGGTTAGGGTTAGGGTAAGGGTAAGGATTAGGGTTAGGATTAGGGTTAGGGTTACGGTAATGATTACGGTTAGTGTTAGAGTTACATTTAGGTTTAGGGTGAGGGTAAGGGTTAGGGTTAGGATAAGGGTAAGTGTTAGGGTTAGGGTTAGTGTTAGTGTTAGTGTTAGGGTTGGGGGAAGGGTTAGGGTTGGGGTTAGGGTTAGGTTTAGGGTTAGGGTTAGGGTTAGGATAAGAGTAAGTGTTAGGGTTAGGGTTAGTGTTAGGTTTAGGGTTGGGGTAAGGGTTAGGGTTAGGGTAAAGGTTGGGTTTAGGGTTGGGTTTAAGGATAGGTTTAGGGTAAGGGTAAGGATTAGGGTTAAGTTTGGGGTTAGGGTAAGTGTTAGGTTTATGGTTAGGGTTAGGGGTTAGGGTAAGGTTAAGTGTTAGGGTTAGAGTTAGGAAAGTGAAAGGGTTAAGTTTAGGGTTAGGGTTAGGGTAACGATTAGGGTTAGGGTTAGGGTTAGGGTAAGGGTTAGGGCTAGGGTTAGGGTTAGCATTAAGGGTAGGGTTAGGGTTAGGTTAAGGGTAATGGTTAGGGTTATTGTTAAGGTTATGGTTAGGGTTAGGGGTTACGGTTAGGGTTAGGTTTAGGGTTAGGGTTAGGGTAAGGATAAGGGTTAGGGTTAGGTTTAGGGTTAGGATAAGGGTAAGGGTTAGGTTTAGGGTTAGGGTTAGCGTTAGATTTAGGGTTATGGTTAGCTTAAGGATAAGAGTTAGGGTTAGGGGTTAGGGTAAAGGTTAGGGTAAGGAGAAGGGTTAGGGTTAAGGTTAGGGTTAGGGTTAGGGTTAGGGTTAAGGTTAGGGTTAGGGTGAGGGTAAGGGTAAGGGTCAGGGTTAGGTTTAGGGTTAGGGTTAGGGATAGGGTACTGGTTAGGGTTACGGTTAGGGTTGGGGTTAGGTTTAGGTTTAGGGTTAGCGTAAGGGTAAGGGTTAGGGTTAGGGTTAGAGTTAGGTTTAGGGTTGGGGTTAAGGTTAGGTTTAGGGTTACGGTCGGGGTAAGAGTTAGGGTTAGGTTTAGGGTTAGGGTAAGGGTTAGGGGTTAGGTTTAGGGTTAGGGTTAGGTTTAGGGTTACGGTTAGGATTAGGGTTAGGGTTAGGGTAAGCCTATGTATTAGGTTTAGCGTTAGGTTTCGGGTTAGGGTTAGCGTTAGTGTAAGGGTAAAGTTTGGCTTACTATTAGGGTTAAGGTAAGGGTAAGGGTTAGGGTTAGGGTTAGGGTTAGGTTAGGGTAAGGGTTAGGGGTAGGTTTACGGTAAGGGTAAGTTTTCGGTTAGGGTTAGGGGTTAGGGTTAGGGTAAGGGTAAAGGTTAGGGTTAGGGTTAGGTTTAGAGTTAAGGTAAGAGTCAGGGTTAGGGTTAGGTTTAGGGTAAGGGTTAGGGTTAAGGTTAGGGTTAGGGGTCAGGGGTTAGGGTTGGGGTTAGGATTAGGGTTAGGTTTAGGATAAGGGTTAGGGTTAGGGTTAGGGTTAGGGGTTAGTGGTTAGGGTTAGGGTTAGGTTTAGGGTTAGGGTTAGGGTAAGGGTAAGGGGTAGGGTTAGGGGTTAGGGTTAGTGTTAGGTTGAGGGTTAGGTTTAGGGTTACGGTTAGTGTTAGGGTTAAGGTTAAGTTTAGGGTTAGGGAAAGGGTAAGGGTTAGGGTTAGGGTTACTGTTAGCTTAAGGATTAGGGGTAGGGTTACGATTAGTGTAACGTTTAGGGTTAGGTTAGGGTTAGCATTAAGTTTAGGTTAGGGTTAGGGTAAGTGTAAGGGTGAAGGTTAGGGTTACTGTTACGCTTAGGGTTAGGGGTTAGGGTTAGGGTTAGGTTTAGGGTTAGGGTTAGGGTAAGGGTAAGGGTTAGAGTTAGGGTTAGGGTTATGGTTAGGTTTAGGGTTAGGTAAGGGTAAGGGTTAGTGTTAGGTTTAGGGTCAGGGTAAGGGAAGGGTTAGGTTTAGAGTTAGGGTTAGGGTTTAGGGTAAGAATAAGGGTTAGGGTTAAGGTTAGTGTTAGATTTAGGGTTAGGGTTAGGGTTAAGGTTAGGGTTAGGGTGAGGGTAAGGTAAGTGTTAGGGTTAGGTTTAGGGTAAGGTTAAGGGTTAGGGTTAGGGATTGGGTTAGGGTTAGGGTTAGGGGTTAGGGTAAGGGTAAGGGTTAGGGTTTGGATTAGGGTTAGGGTTAAGGTAATGATTAGGGTTAGGGTTAGTGTTTGAGTAGGTTTAGGGTTTGGGTTATGGTAAGGGTAAGGTTTAGGGTTAGGGTTAAGGTTAGGGCTAGGGTTAGGATTAGGTTTAGGGTTAGGGTTAGAGTTTTGGTAAGGGTTAGGGGTTAGGGTTAGGGTTGGGGTTAAGGTTAGGTTTAGGGTTACGGTCGGGGTAGAGTTAGGGTTAGGTTTAGGGTTAGGGTAAGGGTTAGGGTTAGGTTTAGGGTTAGGGTTAGGTTTAGGGTTACGGTTAGGATTAGGGTTAGGGTTAGGGTAAGCCTATGTATTAGGTTTAGCGTTAGGTTTCGGGTTAGGGTTAGCGTTAGGGTAAGGGTAAAGTTTTGGCTTACTATTAGGGTTAAGGTAAGGGTAAGGGTTTGGGTTAGGGTTAGGGTTAGGTTTAGGGTAAGGGTTTGGGGTAGGTTACGGTAAGGGGTAGGTTTCGGTGTAGGGTTAGGGTTGGGTTAGGGTAAGGGTAAGGTTTGGGTTAGGGTTTGGTTAGAGTTAAGGTAAGAGTCAGGGTTAGGGTTTGGTGTAGGGTAAGGGTTAGGGTTAAGGTTAGGGGTTGGGGGTCAGGGGTTAGGGTTGGGGTTGGATTAGGGTTAGGTTTAGGATAAGGGTTAGGGTTAGGGTTAGGGTTGGGTCAGTTAAGGGTAGGGTTAGGTTAGGTTAGGGTTATGGTTAAGGTTAGGGGTTAGGGTTGGGTTAGGGTTTGGGTTGGGTTAGGGTGAGGGTTGGGTTAGGGTAAGGGGGTAGGGGTTAGGGTTAGGTTAGGGTTAGTGTTAGGTTAGGGTTAGGGTTGGTAGGTTTAGGGTTAGGGGTTAGGATTTGGATAGGGTAAGTGTTGGGGGTTAGGGTTTGTGTTAGTGTTAGTGTTATGGTTGGGGGTAGGGGTAGGGTTAGGGTTAGGGTTGGGTTGGGGTTAGGTTTGGTTTAGGGTTAGGGTAGGGGTAAGGGTTAGGGTATGGAAGGGGAAGGTTGGTTGTAGGGTTAGGGGTAGGGTTGGATTAGGGTTTGGGTTAGGGTAAGGGTTAGGGCTTGGGTTAGGGTTGTTTAGGTTAGGGGTTAGGGTTAGGTTAAGGGTAAGGGTTGGGATAGAGTTAGGGTTAGGTTACGCTTAGGGGTGTAGGGTTAGGTTTAGGGTTTGGTTAAGGATTCGGATTAGGGTAAGGAAAGAGTTAGGGTTAGGGATAGGGTTAGGGTTGGGTCAGATGAGGGGTTAGGGTCAGTTTAGGGTAAGGGTTAGGTTTGAGGGTTAGGGTTATGGTTAAGGTTAGGGTTGGGGTAGGGGTAAGGGTTTGGGTTAGGGTTTGGGTAAGGGGTTAGGATTTGGGGTAATGGTAAGGGTTAGGGTTAGGTTGGGGTTAGTGTTAGGTTTAGGGTTATGGTTAGGTATAGGGTTGCGGTTAAGGTTAGGTTTAGGGGTTAGGGTAAGGGTAAAGGTTTGGATTAGGGTCAGGGTTAGGGTAAGTGTTCGGGTTAGGGTTAGGGTTAGGATTAGGGTTAGGGTAAGGATTAGGGTTAGGTTAGGGTTTAGGGTAAGAGTTAGGGTTAGAGTTACGGATAGCATTAAGGTTAGGATTAGGGGTTAGGTTAAGGGTAAGGGTTAGGGTTAGGTTAGGGTTAGGTATAGCATTAAGGTTAGGATTAGGGTTAGGTTAAGGGGTAAGGGTTAGGGATAGAGTAAGGGTTAGGGCTAGGGTTAGGGTTAGCATTAAGGATAGGGTTAGGGTTAGGTTAAGGGTAAGGGTTAGGGTTAGGGTTACGGTTACGGTTACGGTTAGGGGTTAGGGTTAGTTTTCGGGTTAGGTTAAGGGTTAGGGTTAGGGTAAGGAAAGAGTTAGGGTTAGGATAGGGTTAGGGTTCGGGTTAGGTTTAGGGTTAGGGTTAGTTCAAGGGTAAGGTTTAGGTTAGGGTTAGGGTTTGGGTAAGGGTAAGGGTTGGGGCTAGGGTTAGGAAAAGGGTAAGGTATAGGGTTAGGGTTAGAATTAGTGTTAGGCTAAGGATTAGGGTTAGAGTTATGGTTAGGGTAAGGGGTTAGGATTGGGTTAGGATAGCATTAAGGTTAGGATTAGGGTTAGGTTAAGAGTAAGGGTTGAGTTTGGGTTAGGGTTACGGTTAGGGTTAGGGGTTATTTTTAGAATTAGGGTTAGGGTTTACGGCTAGGATTAGGGTAAAGATAACAGTTAGGATTAGGGTTAGGGTTAGGGTTCAGTTTAGGTTTAGGTTTACGGTTAGTTTAAGGGTAAGGGTTAGGTTTAGTGTTAGGTTATGGTTAAGGTTAGGGTTAGTGGTTGGTAATGGTAAGGGTTATGATTAGGTTTAGGGTTAGGGATAGGGTTAGGGTAAGGGTAAGGGTTAGGGTTAAGGTTAGGGTTAGGGTTGTTAGGGTAAGGGAGGTTAGGGTTAGGATTAGGGTTAGGGTTACGGTAATGATTACGGTTAGTGTTAGAGTTACATTTGGTTTAGGGTGAGGGTAAGGGTTAGGGTTAGGATAAGGGTAGTGTTAGGGTTAGGGTTAGTGTTAGTGTTAGTGTTAGGGTTGGGGGAAGGGTTAGGGTTTGGGGTTAGGGTTAGGTTTAGGGTTAGGGTTAGGGTTAGGATAAGAGTAAGTGTTAGGGTTAGGGTTAGTGTTAGGTTTAGGGTTGGGGTAAGGGTTAGGGTTAGGGTAAGGTTGGGTTTAGGGTTGGGTTTAAGGATAGGTTTAGGGTAAGGGTAGGATTAGGGTTAAGTTTGGGGTTAGGGTAAGTGTTAGGTTTATGGTTAGGGTTAGGGTTAGGGTAAGGTTAAGTGTTAGGGTTAGAGTTAGGAAGTGAAAGGGTTAAGTTTAGGGTTAGGGTTAGGGTAACGATTAGGGTTAGGGTTAGGGTTTAGGGTAAGGGTTAGGGCTAGGGTTAGGGTTAGCATTAAGGGTAGGGTTAGGGTTAGGTTAGGGTATGGTTAGGGTTATTGTTAAGGGTTATGGTTAGGGTTAGGGGTTACGGTTAGGGTTAGGTTTAGGGTTAGGGTTAGGGTAAGGATAAGGGTTAGGGTTAGGTTTAGGGTTAGGATAAGGGTAAGGGTTAGGTTTAGGGTTAGGGTTAGCGTTAGATTTAGGGTTATGGTTAGCTTAAGGATAAGAGTTAGGGTTAGGGTTAGGGTAAAGGTTAGGGTAAGGAGAAGGGTTAGGGTTAAGGTTAGGGTTAGGGTTAGGGTTAGGGTTAAGGTTAGGGTTAGGGTGAGGGTAAGGGTAAGGGTCAGGGTTAGGTTTAGGGTTAGGGTTAGGGATAGGGTACTGGTTAGGGTTACGGTTAGGGTTGGGGTTAGGTTTAGGTTTAGGGTTAGCGTAAGGGTAAGGGTTAGGGTTAGGGTTAGAGTTAGGTTTAGGGTTGGGGTTAAGGTTAGGTTTAGGGTTACGGTCGGGGTAAGAGTTAGGGTTAGGTTTAGGGTTAGGGTAAGGGTTAGGGTTAGGTTTAGGGTTAGGGTTAGGTTTAGGGTTACGGTTAGGATTAGGGTTAGGGTTAGGGTAAGCCTATGTATTAGGTTTAGCGTTAGTTTCGGGTTAGGGTTAGCGTTAGTGTAAAGGGTAAAGTTTTGGCTTACTATTAGGGTTAAGGTAAGGGTAAGGGTTAGGGTTAGGGTTAGGGTTAGGTTTAGGGTAAGGGTTAGGGGTAGGTTTACGGTAAGGGTAAGGTTTTCGGTTAGGGTTAGGGTTAGGGTTAGGGTAAGGGTAAAGGTTAGGGTTAGGGTTAGGTTTAGAGTTAAGGTAAGAGTCAGGGTTAGGGTTAGGTTTAGGGTAAGGGTTAGGGTTAAGGTTAGGGTTAGGGGTCAGGGGTTAGGGTTGGGGTTAGGATTAGGGTTAGGTTTAGGATAAGGGTTAGGGTTAGGGTTAGGGTTAGGGGTTAGTGGTTAGGGTTAGGGTTAGGTTTAGGGTTAGGGTTAGGGTAAGGGTAAGGGGTAGGGTTAGGGTTAGGGTTAGTGTTAGGTTGAGGGTTAGGTTTAGGGTTACGGTTAGTGTTAGGGTTAAGGTTAAGTTTAGGGTTAGGGAAAGGGTAAGGGTTAGGGTTAGGGTTACTGTTAGCTTAAGGATTAGGGGTAGGGTTACGATTAGTGTAACGTTTAGGGTTAGGTTAGGGTTAGCATTAAGTTTAGGGTTAGGGTTAGGGTAAGTGTAAGGGTGAAGGTTAGGGTTACTGTTACGCTTAGGGTTAGGGGTTAGGGTTAGGGTTAGGTTTAGGGTTAGGGTTAGGGTAAGGGTAAGGGTTAGAGTTAGGGTTAGGGTTATGGTTAGGTTTAGGGTTAGGTAAGGGTAAGGGTTAGTGTTAGGTTTAGGGTCAGGGTAAGGGAAGGGTTAGGTTTAGAGTTAGGGTTAGGGTTAGGGTAAGAATAAGGGTTAGGGTTAAGGTTAGTGTTAGATTTAGGGTTAGGGTTAGGGTTAAGGTTAGGGTTAGGGTGAGGGTAAGGTAAGTGTTAGGGTTAGGTTTAGGGTAAGGTTAAGGGTTAGGGTTAGGGATTGGGTTAGGGTTAGGGTTAGGGTTAGGGTAAGGGTAAGGGTTAGGGTTAGGATTAGGGTTAGGGTTAAGGTAATGATTAGGGTTAGGGTTAAGTGTTAGAGTAAGGTTTAGGGTTAGGGTTATGGTAAGGGTAAGGTTTAGGGTTAGGGTTAAGGTTAGGGCTAGGGTTAGGATTAGGTTTAGGGTTAGGGTTAGAGTATGGTAAGGGTTAGGGTTAGGGTTAGGGTTAAGGTTAGGGTTAGGGTTAGGGTTAGGTAAGGGTTAGGGTTAGGGTTTGGGTAAGGGTTAGGTGAGGGTTAGTGTTAGGGTTAGGGTTAGAGTTAGGTTTAGGGTTAGGGATAGGGTTAGGGTTAGGGTTAGGTAGTTTAGGGTTAGTGTTAGGGGTTAATGGTTAGGTTTAGGGTAAGGGTTAGGGTTAGGGTTAGGGGTTAGGGTTAGTGTTAGGGTTAGTTTAAGGGATAGGGTTAGTGTTAGGTTTAGGGTTAGGGTTAGGATAAGGTTTTGGGTTAGGGTTAGGGTTAGGATAAGAGTAAGTGTTAGGGTTAGGGTTAGTGTTAGGTTTAGGGTTGGGGTAAGGGTTAGGGTGAGGGTAAAGGTTGGGTTTAAGGTTGGGTTTAAGGATAGGTTTAGGGTAAGGTTAAGGGTAAGGATTAGGGTTAAGTTTGGGGTTAGGGTAAGTGTTAGGATTATGGTTAGGGTTAGGGTTAGGGTAAGGGTAAGTGTTAGGGTTAGAGTTAGGAAAGGGAAAGGGTTAGGTTTAGGGTTAGGGTTAGGGTAACGATTAGGGTTAGGGTTAGGGTTAGGGTAAGGGTTAGGGCTAGGGTTAGGGTTAGCATTAAGGTTAGGGTTAGGGTTATGTTAAAGGTAATGGTTAGGGTTATTGTTAAGGTTATGGTTAGGGTTAGGGGTTAGGGTTAGGGTTAGGTTTAGGGTTAGGGTTAGGTAAGGATAAGGGTTAGGGTTAGGTTTAGGGTTAGGATAAGGGTAAGGGTTAGGTTTAGGGTTACGGTTAGCGTTAGATTTAGGGTTATGGTTAGCTTAAGGATAATAGTTATGGTTTGGGTTAGGGTAAGGGTTAGGGTAAGGATTAGGGTTAGGGTTAAGGTTAGGGTAAGGGTTAGGGTTAGGGTTAAGGTTAGGGTTAGGGTGAGGGTAAGGGTAAGGGTCAGGGTTAGGTTTAGGGTTAGGGTTAGGGATAGGGTACTGGTTAGGGTTACGGTTAGGGTTAGTTTCAGGTTTAGGTTTAGGGTTAGCGTAAGGGTAAGGGTTAGGGTTAGGGTTAGAGTTAGGTTTAGGGTTGGGGTTAAGGTTAGGTTTAGGGTTACGGTAGGGGTAAGAGTTAGGGTTAGGTTTAGGGTTAGGGTAAGGGTTAGGGTTAGGTTTAGGGTTAGGGTTAGGTTTAGGGTTACGGTTAGGATTAGGGTTAGGGTCAGGGTAAGGGTATGTATTAGGTTTAGCGTTAGGTTTCGGGTTAGGGTTAGCGTTAGGGTAAGGGTAAAGTTTTGGGTTACGATTAGGGTTAAGGTAAGGGTAAGGGTTAGGGTTAGGGTTAGGGTTAGGTTTAGGGTAAGGTTTAGGGGTAGGTTTACGGTCAGGGTAAGGTTTTCGGTTAGGGTTAGGGTTAGGGTTAGGGTAAGGGTAAGGGTTAGGGTTAGGGTTAGGTTTAGAGTTAAGGTAAGAGTCATGGTTAGGGTTAGGTTTAGGGTAAGGGTTAGGGTTAAGGTTAGGGTTAGGGGTCAGGGGTTAGGGTTGGGGTTAGGGTTAGGGTTAGGTTTAGGATAAGGGTTAGGGTTAGGGTTAGGGTTAGGAGTTAGGGGTTAGGGTTAGGGTTAGGTTTAGGGTTAGGTTTAGGGTTAGGGTTAGGGTAAGGGTAAGTGTTAGGGTTAGGGTTAGGGTTAGTGTTAGGTTGAGGGTTAGATTTAGGGTAAGGGCAAGGGTTAGGGTTAGGGTTAGTGTTAGGCTGAGGGTTAGGGTCACGGTTAGGGTTAGGGTTAGGTTGAGGGTTAGGGGTTAGGGTTAGGGTTAGGTTAGGGTAAGGGTAAGGGTTAGGGTTAGTGTTAGGGTTAGGGTAAGGATAAGGGTTAGGTTTAGGGTTACGGTTAGTGTTAGGGTTAAGTTTAAGGTTAGGGTTAGGGAAAGGGTAATGGTTAGGGTTAGGGTTACTGTTAGCTTAAGGATTAGGGGTAGGGTTATGATTAGTGTAACGTTTAGGGTTAGGGTAGGGTTAGCATTAAGTTTAGGGTTAGGGTTAGGGTAAGTGTAAGGGTGAAGGTTAGGGTTACTGTTACGCTTAGGGTTAGGGGTTAGGGTTAGGGTTAGGTTTAGGGTTAGGGTTAGGGTAAGGGTAAGGGTTAGAGTTAGGGTTAGGGTTATGGTTAGGTTTAGGGTTAGGTAAGGGTAAGGGTTAGTGTTAGGTTTAGGGTGAGGGTAAGGGAAGGGTTAGGTTTAGAGTTAGGGTTAGGGTTAGGGTAAGGATAAGGGTTAGGGTTAAGGTTAGTGTTAGATTTAGGGTTAGGGTTAGGGTTAAGGTTAGGGTTAGGGAGGGTAAGGTAAGTGTTAGGGTTAGGTTTAGGGTAAGGTTAAGGGTTAGGGTTAGGGATTGGGTTAGGGTTAGGGTTAGGGTTAGGGTTAGGGTAAGGGTAAGGGTTAGGGTTAGGATTAGGGTTAGGGTTATGGTAATGATTAGGGTTAGGGTTAGTGTTAGAGTAAGGTTTAGGGTTAGGGTTAGGGTAAGGGTAAGGTTTAGGGTTAGGGTTAAGGTTATTGCTAGGGTTAGGATTAGGTTTAGGGTTAGGGTTAGAGTAAAGGTAAGGGTTAGGGTTAGGGTTAGGGTTAAGGTTAGGGTTAGGGTTAGGGTTAGGTAAGGGTTAGGGTTAGGGTTAGGGTAAGGGTTAGGTGAGGGTTAGTGTTAGGGTTAGGGTTAGAGTTAGGTTTAGGGTTAGGGATAGGGTTAGGGTTAGGGTTAGATTAAGGGTTAGCGTTAGGGGTTAATGGTTAGGTTTAGGGTAAGGGTTAGGTTTAGGGTTAGGGGTTAGGGTTAGTGTTAGGGTTAGTTTAAGGGATAGGGTTACTGTTAGGTTTAGGGTTAGGGTTATGATAAGGTTTTGGGTTAGGGTTAGGGTTAGTATAAGGGTAAGTGTTAGGGTTAAGGTTAGTGTTAGTGTTAGTGTTAGGGTTGGGGTAAGGTTTAGGGTTAGGGTTGGGGTTAAGGTTAGGTTTAGGGTTAGGGTAAGGGTAAGGTTTAGGTTTAAGGTTAGGGTTAGGGTAAGTGATAGGGTTAGGGTTAGGGTTAGGGTTAGGGAAAGGGAAAGGGTTAGGTTTAGGGTTAGGGTTAGGGTAAGGATTAGGGTTAGGGTTAGGGTATAGGTTAGGTCTAGGATTAGGGTTTGCATTAAGGTTACGGTTAGGGTTAGGTTAAGGGTAAGGGTAAGGGTTAGGGTTAGGGTTATGGTTAAGTTTAGGGGTTAGGGTTAGGTTTAGGGTTTGGTTAAGGGTTCCGGTTAGGGTAAGGAAAGAGTTAGGGTTAGGGATAGGGTTAGGGTTCGGGTTAGGTTTAGGGTTAGGGTCAGTTTAAGGGTAAGGGTTAGGTTTAGGCTTAGGGTTATGGTTAAGGTTAGGGTTAGGGTTAGGGTAGGGTAAGGGTTAGGGTTAAGGTTAGGGTTAGGGTAAGGGTTAGGGTTAGGGTAAGGGTAAGGGTTAGGGTTAAGGTTAGGGTTAGTGTTAGGTTTAGGGTTAGGGTTAGGATAAGGTTTAGGGTTAGGGTTAGGGTTAGGATAAGGGTAAGTTTTAGGGTTAGGGTTCGTGTTAGTGTTAGTGTTATGGTTGGGGTAAGGGTTAGGGTTAGGGTTAGGTTTAGGGTTGGGGTTAAGGTTAGGTTTAGGGTTAGGGTAAGGGTAAGGGTTAGGGTTAAGGTTAGGGTTAGTGTAAGTGTTAGGGTTAGGGTTAGGGTTAGGGTTAGGGAAAGGGAAAGGGTTAGGTTTAGGGTTAGGGTTAGGGTAAGTGTTCGGGTTAGGGTTAGGGTTAGGATTAGTGTTAGGGTAAGGGTAAGGGTTAGGGTTAGGGTTAGGAAAAGGGTAAGGGTTAGGGTCAGTTTAAGGGTAAGGGTTAGGTTTAGGGTTAGGGTTATGGTTAAGGTTAGGGTTAGGGTAGGGTAAGGGTTAGGGTTAGGGTTAGGGTAAGGGTTAGGATTAGGGTAAAGGTAAGGGTTAGGGTTAAGGTTAGGGTTAGTGTTAGGTTTAGGGTTATGGTTAGGTATAGGGTTGCGGTTAAGGTTAGGTTTAGGGTTAGGGTAAGGGTAAAGGTTAGGATTAGGGTCAGGGTTAGGTAAGTGTTCGGGTTAGGGTTAGGGTTAGGATTAGGGTTAGGGTAAGGATTAGGGTTAGGTTTAAGGTTAGGGTAAGGGTTAGGGTTACGGTTACGGATAGCATTAAGGTTAGGATTAGGGTTAGGTTAAGGGTAAGGGGTAGGGTTAGGGTAAGTGTTAATGCTAGGGTTAGGGTTAGCATTAAGGTTAGGGTTAGGGTTAGGTTAAGGGTAAGGGTTAGTGTTAGGTTTAGGGTGAGGATAAGGGAAGGGTTAGGTTTAGAGTTAAGGTTAGAGTTAGGTTAAGGATTAGGGTTAGGGTGAGGGTAAGGGTAAGTGTTAGGGTTAGGTTTAGGGTTAAGGTAATGATTAGGGTTAGGGTTAGTGGTAGAGTAAGGTTTAGGGTTAGGGTTAGGGTAAGGGTAAGGTTTAGGGTTAGGGTTAAGGTTAGGGCTAGGGTTAGGATTAGGTTTAGGGGTTAGGATTAGAGTAATGGTAAGGGTTAGGGTTAGGGTTAGGGTTAGGGTTAAGGTTAGGGTTAGGGTTAGAGTTAGATAAGGGTTAGGGTTAGGGTTAGGGTAAGGGTTAGGTGAGGGTTAGTGTTAGGGAAGGGTTAGGGTTAGGGTTAGGGTTATGGTTAAGGTTAGGGTTAGGGTTAGGGCGAGGGTTAGTGTTAGGTTTAGAGTTAGGGTTAGGGTTAGGGTTAGGGTTAGGGTTAGGGTTAGGTAAGGGTTAGGGTTAGGGTTAGGGTTAGGGTTAGGGTAAGGGTTAGGGTGAGGGTTAGTGTTAGGGTTAGAGTTAGAGTTAGGTTTTGGGTTAGGGACAGGGTTAAGGTTAGGGTTAAGTTAAGGGTTAGCGTTAGGGTTTAGGGGTTAGTGTTATGGTATGGGTTAGGTTTAGGGTTAGGGGTTTGGGTTAGTGTTAGGGTTAGTTTAAGGGATAGGGTTAGTGTTAGGTTTAAGGTTAGGGTTAGGATAAGGTTTAGGTTTAGGGTTAGGATTAGGATAAGGGTAAGTGTTAGGGTTAGTGTTAGTGTTAGTGTTAGGGTTGGGGTAAGGGTTAGAGTTAGGGTTAGGTTTAGGTTTAGGGTTGGGGTTAAGGTTTGGTTTAGGGTTAGGGTAAGTGTAAGGGTTAGGGTTAGGGTTAGGGTTAGGGTTAGGTAAAGGGAAAGGGTTAGGTTTAGGGTTAGTGTTAGGGTAAGGATTAGGGTTAGGGTTAGGGTAAGGGTTAGGGCTAGGTTTAGGGTTCGCATTAAGGTTAGCGTTAGGGCTAGGTTAAGGGTAAGGGTTAGGGATAGGGTTAGGGTTACGGTTACGGTTAGGGGTTAGGGTTAGGTTTAGGGTTTGGTTAAGGATTCGGATTAGGGTAAGGAAAGAGTTAGGGTTAGGGATAGGGTTAGGGTTCGGGTCAGATTTAGGGTTAGGGTCAGTTTAAGGGTAAGGGTTAGGTTTAGGGTTAGGGTTATGGTTAAGGTTAGGGTTAGGGTTAGGGTAGGGTAAGGGTTAGTGTTAGTGTTAGGGTTAGGGTAAGGGTTAGGATTAGGGTAAAGGTAAGGGTTAGGGTTAAGGTTAGGTTTAGTGTTAGGTTTAGGCTTATGGTTAGGTATAGGGTTGCGGTTAAGGTTAGGTTTGGTGTTAGGGTAAGGGTAAAGGTTAGGATTAGGGTTAGGGTTAGGGTAAGTGTTCGGGTTAGGGTTAGGGTTAGTATTAGTGTTAGGGTAAGGGTAAGGGTTAGGGTTAGGGTTAGGAAAAGGGTAAGGTTAGGGTGAGGGTTAGGATTAGGGTTAGGTTAAGGATTAGGGTTAGGGTTATTTTTAGGGTAAGGGTTAGGGTTAGAGTTACGGATAGCATTAAGGTTAGGATTAGGGTTAGGTTAAGGGTAAGGGTTAGGGTTAGGGTTAGGGTTAGGTATAGCATTAAGGTTAGGATTAGGGTTAGGTTAAGGGTAAGGGTTAGGGTTAGGGTAAGGGTTAGGCTAGGGTTAGGGTTAGCATTAAGGATAGGGTTAGGTGTAGGTTAAGGGTAAGGGTTAGGGTTAGGGTTTCGGTTACGGTTACGGTTAGGGGTTAGGGTTAGGTTTCGGGTTAGTTTAAGGGTTAGGGTTAGGGTAAGAAAAAAGTTATGGTTAGCGATAGGGTTAGGGTTCGGGTTAGGTTTAGGGTTAGGGTTAGTTTAAGGGTAAGAGTTAGGTTTTGGGTTAGGGTTATGGTTAAGATTAGGGTTAGGGTTAGGGTAAGGGTAAGGGTTAGGGCTAGGGTTAGGAAAAGGGTAAGGTTTAGGGTTAGGGTTAGGATTAGTGTTAGGCTAAGGATTAGGGTTAGGGTTATGGTTAGGGTAAGGGTTAGGGTTGGGTTAGGGATAGCATTAAGGTTAGGATTAGGGTTAGGTTAAAAGTAAGGGTTAGAGTTAGGGTTAGGGTTACGGTTAGGGTTAGGGGTTATTTTTAGGATTAGGGTTAGGTTTAGGGTTAGGGTTAGGGTAAAGATAAGAGTTAGGGTTAGGGATAGGGTTAGGGTTAGGGTTAGGGTTAGGGTAAGGGTTAGGGTTAAGGTTATGGTTATGGTTAGGGTAAGGGTAAGGGTTATGATTAGGTTTAGGTTTAGGGTTAGGGTTAGGGTAAGGGTTAGGGTTAAGGTTAGGGTTATGGTTAGGGTAAGGGTAAGGATTAGGGTTAGGATTAGGGTTAGGGTAGGTGTAAGCGTGAAGGTTAGGGTTATTGTTGCGCTTAGTGTTTGGGGTTAGGGTTAGGGTTCGGTTTAGGGTTAGGGTTAGGGTAAGGGTAAGGGTTAGAGTTAGGGTTAGGTTTATGATTAGTGTTAGGGTTAGGTAAGGGTAAAGGTTAGTGTTAGGTTTAGGGTGAGGGTAAGGGAAGGGTTAGGATTAGAGTTACGGTTAGGGTTAGGGTAAGGATGAGGGTTAGGGTTAGGTTTAGGGTAAGGTTAAGGGTTAGGGTTAGGGGTAGGGTTTGGGTTAGGGTTAGGGTTAGGGTTAGGGTAAGTTTAAGGTTTAGGGTTAGGATTAGGGTTAGGGTTAAGGTAATGATTAGGGTTAGGGTTAGTGGTAGAGTAAGGTTTAGGGTTAGGGTTAGGGTAAGGGTAAGGTTTAGGGTTAGGGTTAAGGTTAGGGCTAGGGTTAGGATTAGGTTTAGGGTTAGGGTTAGAGTAATGGTAAGGGTCAGGATTAGGGTTAGGGTTAGGGTTAAGGTTAGGGTTAGGGTTAGAGTTAGATAAGGGTTAGGGTTAGTGTTAGGGTAAGGGTTAGGTGAGGGTTAGTGTTAGGGTTAGGGTTAGGGTTAGAGTTAGGTTTAGGGTTAGGGATAGGGTTAGGGTTAGGGTTAAGTTAAGTGTTAGCGTTAGGGTTAATGGTTAGGTTTAGGGTAAGGGTTAGGTTTAGGGTTAGGGGTTAGGGTTAGTGTTAGGGTTAGTTTAAGGTATAGGGTTATTATTAGGTTTAGGGTTAGGGCTAGGATAAGGTTTTGGGTTAGGGTTAGGGTTAGGATAAGGGTAAGTGTTAGGGTTAGGGTTAGTGTTAGTGTTAGGGTTGGGGTAAGGGTTAGGGTTAGGGTTAGGGTTAGGTTTAGGGTTGGGGTTAAGATTAGGTTTAGGGTTAGGGTAAGGGTAAGGGTTAGGGTTAAGGTTAGGGTTAGGGTAAGTGTTAGGGTTAGGGTTAGGGTTAGGGTTAGGGAAAGGAAAAGGGTTAGGTTTAGGGTTAGGGTTAGGGTAAGGATTAGGTTTAGGGTTAGGGTAAGGGTTAGGGCTAAGGTTAGGGTTAGCATTAAGGTTAGGGTTAGGGTTAGGTTAAGGGTAAGGGTTAGGGTTAGGTTTAGGGTTACGGTTACGGTTAGGGGTTAGGGTTAGGTTTTGGGTTTGGTTAAGGGTTCGGGTTAGGGTAAGGAAAGAGTTACGGTTAGGGATAGGGTTAGGGTTCGGGTTAGGTTTAGGGTTAGGGTCAGTTTAAGGGTAAGGGTTAGGTTTAGGGTTAGGGTTAGGGTAGGGTAAGGGTTAGGGTTAGGGTTAGGGTTAGGGTAAGGGTTAGGGTTAGGGTAAGGGTAAGGGTTAGGGTTAATGTTAGGGTTAGTGTTAGGTTTAGGGTTAGGGTTAGGATAAGGTTTAGGGTTAGGGTTAGGGTTAGGATAAGGGTAAGTGTTAGGGTTAGGGTTAGTGTTAGTGTTAGTGTTATGGTTGGGGTAAGGGTTCGGGTTAGGGTTAGGTTTAGGGTTGGGGTTAAGGTTAAGTTTAGGGTTAGGGTAAGGGTAAGGGTTAGGGTTAGGGTTAGGGTTAGGGAAAGGGAAAGGTTTAGGGTTAGGGTTAAGGTTAAGGCTAGGGTTAGGATTAGGTTTAGGGTTAGGGTTAGAGTAATGGTAAGGGTTAGGGTTAGGTTTAGGGTTATTGTTAAGGTTAGGGTTAGGGTTAGGGTTAGGTAAGGGTTAGGGTTAGGGTTAGGGTAAGGGTTAGGGTGAGGGTTAGTGTTAGGGTTAGAGTTAGAGTTAGGTTTTGGGTTAGGGATAGGGTTAGGGTTAGGGTTAGGTTAAGGGTTAGCGTTAGGGGTTAGGGTTTAGGGTTAGGGTAAGGGTTAGGTTTAGGGTTAGGGGTTAGGGTTAGAGTTAGGGTTAGTTTAAGGGATAGGGTTAGTGTTAGGTTTAGGGTTAGGGTTAGGATAAGGTTTAGGGTTAGGGTTAGGATTAGCATAAGGGTAAGTGTTAGGGTTAGGGTTAGTGTTAGTGTTAGTGTTAGGGTTGGGGTAAGGGTTAGGGTTAGGGTTAGGGTTAGGTTTAGGTTTGGGGTTATGGTTTGGTTTATGGTTAGGGTAAGGGTAAGGGTTAGGGTTAGGGTTAGGGAAAGGGAAAGGTTTAGGTTTAGGGTTAGTGTTAGGGTAAGGATTAGGGTTAGGGTTAGGGTAAGAGTTAGGGCTAGGGTTACGGTTCGCATGAAGTTTAGGGTTAGGGTTAGGGTTAGGGTTAGGGTTAGGGTTAGGAAAAGGGTAAGGTTAGGGTTAGGGTTAGGATTAGGGTTAGGGTAAGGATTAGGGTTAGGGTTATGGATAGGGTAAGGGTTAGGGTTAGGGTTAGGTTTAGGTATAGCATTAAGGTTAGGATTAGGGTTAGGTTAAGGGTAAGGGTTAGGGTTATGGTAAGGGTTAGGGCTAGGGTTAGAGTTAGCATTAAAGTTAGGGTTAGGGTTAGGTTAAGGGTAAGGGTTAGGCTTAGGGTTAGGGTTACGGTTACGGTTAGGGGTTAGGGTTAGTTTTCGGGTTAGGTTAACGGTTAGGGTTAGGGTAAGAAAAGAGTTAGGGTTAGGGACAGGGTTAGGGTTCGGGTTAGGTTTAGGGTTAGGGTTAGTTTAAGGGTAAGGGTTAGGTTTAGGGTTAGGTTTAAGGTTAGGGGTAGGGTTAGGGTAAGGTTAAGGGTTAGGGCTAGGGTTAGGAATAGGGTAAGGTTTGGGGTTAGGGTTAGGATTAGTGTTAGGCTAAGGATTAGGGCTAGGGTTATGGTTAGGGTAAGGGTTAGGGTTGGGTTAGGGATAGCATTAAGGTTAGGATTAGGGTTAGGTTAAGAGTAAGGGTTAGAGTTAGGGTTAGGGTTTCGGTTAGGGTTAGGGGTTATTTTTAGGATTAGGGTTAGGTTCAGGGTTAGGGTTAGGGTAAAGATAAGAGTTAGGGTTAGGGTTAGGGTTAGGGTTCGGTTTAGGTTTAGAGTTTGGTTAGTTTAAGGGTAAGGGTTAGGTTTAGTGTTAGGTTATGGTTAAGGTTAGGGTTAGGGTTAGGGTAATGATAAGGGTTATGATTATGGTTAGGGTTAGGGTTAGGGTTAGGGTAAGGGTAAGGGTTAGGGTTAAGGTTAGGTTTAGGGTTAGGGTAAGGGTAAGGATTAGGGTTAGGATTAGGGTTAGGTTTACGGTAATGATTACGGTTAGTGTTAGAGTTACGTTTAGGTTTAGGGTTAGGGTAAGGGTTAGGGTTAGGATAAGGGTAAGTGTTAGGGTTAGGGTTAGGGTTAGTGTTAGTGTTAGTGTTAGGATTGGGGGAAGGGTTAGGGTTGGGGTTAGGGTTAGGTTTAGGTTTAGGGTTAGGGTTAGCATAAGAGTAAGTGTTAGGGTTAGGGTTAGTGTTAGGTTTAGGGTTGGGATAAGGGTTAGGGTTAGGGTAAAGTTTGGGTTTAGGGTTGGGTTTAAGGATAGGTTTAGAGTAAGGGTAAGGGTAAGGATTAGGGTAAAGTTTGGGGTTAGGGTAAGTGTTAGCTTTATGGTTAGGGTTAGGGTTAGGGTTAGGGTAAGTGTTAGGGTTAGAGTTAGGAAAGGGAAAGGGTTAGGTTTAGGGTTAGGGTTAGGGTAAGGTTTAGGGTTAGGGTTAGGGTTAGGGTTAGGGTAAGGGTTAGGGCTAGGGTTGGGTTTAGCATTAAGGTTAGGGTTAGGGTTAGGTTAAGGGTAATGGTTAGGGTTATTGTTAAGGTTATGGTTAGGGTTAGGGGTTAGTGTTAGGGTTAGGTTTAGGCTTAGGGTTAGGGTAAGTATAAGGGTTAGGGTTAGGGTTAAGGTTAGGGTTAGGGTGAGGGTAAGGGTAAGGGTTAGGGTTAGGTTTAGGGTTAGGGTAAGGGTAAGGGTTAGGGTTAGGATTAGGGTTAGGGATAGGGTACTGGTTAGGATTACGGTTAGTTTTAGGGTTAGGGTTAGGGTTAGGTTTAGGTTTAGGGTTAGCGTAAGGGTAAGGGTTAGGGTTAGGGTTAGAGTTAGGTTTAGGGTTGGGGTTAAGGTTAGGTTTAGGGTTACGGTAGGGGTAAGAGTTAGGGTTAGGTTTAGGGTTTGGTAAGGGTTAGGGTTAGGTTTAGGGTTGGGGTTAGGTGTAGGGTTACGATTAGGATTAGGGTTAGGTTTAGGGTTAGGGTAAGGGTTAGGTTTAGGGTTAGTTTAAGGTTTAGGTTTAGGGTTAGGGTTAGGGTTAGTGTTAGGGTTAGGGTTAGAGTTAGGTTTAGGTGTTGGGTAAGGGTAAGGTTTAGGGTTAGGGTCAGGGTAAGGGTTAGGGTTAGGGTTAGGGTTAGGGTTAGGACAAGTGTTAGGGTTAGGGTTAGGGTTTGGGTTAGGGTAAGGATTAGGGTTGGGGTTAGGGTTAGGGTAAGGGTAAGGGTTCGGTTTAGGGTTAAGGTTAGGGATAGGGTAAGGGTTAGGGTTAGGGTTATGGTTAGGGTTAGGGTTAGGTTTAGGGTTAGGGTAAGGGTTAGGCTAAGGTTAGGGTTAGCATTAAGGTTAGGGTTATGGTTCGGTTAAGGGGAAGTGTTAGGGTTTGGGTTAGGGTTACGGTTAGGGTTAGTGGTTAGGGTTAGGGTTAGGGTTAGGTTTTGTGTTAGGGTTAGATTAAGGTTAAGTGTTAGGGTTAGGGATAGGTTTAGGGTTCGGGTTAGGTTTAGGGTTAGTGTTAGTTTAAGGGTAAGGGTTAGGGTTAAGGTTATGGTTAAGGTTAGGGTTAGCGTTAGGTTAAGGGTAAGGGTTAGGGTTAGGGTTAGGGTTAGGGTTAGGGTAAGGGTAAGGGTAAGGGTTAGGGTTAAGGTTAGGGTTAGTGTTAGGGTTAGGGTTAGGGTTAGGGTTAGTGTTAGGGTTAGGTAAGAGTAAGGGTTAGGGATAGGTTTAGGTTTATGGTTAGGGTTAGGGTTAGGCTTAGCATTAGGTTTAGGGTTAGGGTTAGGATAAGGGTTAGGTTTAGTGTTACGGTTAGGGTTAAGGTTAAGGTTAAGGTTAGGGTTAGGGAAAGGGTAAGGGTTAGGGTTAGGGTTACTGTTAGCTTAAGGATTAGGGGTAGGGTTATGATTAGTGTAACGTTTAGGGTTAGGGTAGGGTTAGCATTAAGTTTAGGGTTAGGGTTAGGGTAAGTGTAAGGGTGAAGGTTAGGGTTACTCTTACGCTTAGGGCTAGGGGTTAGGGTTAGGCTTAGGTTTAGGGGTAGGGTTAGGGTAAGAGTAAGGGTTAGAGTTAGGGTTAGGGTTATGGTTAGGGTTAGGGTTAGGTAAGGGTAAGGTTTAGTGTTAGGTTTAGGGTGAGGGTAAGGGAAGAGTTAGGTTTAGAGTTAGGGTTAGGGTTAGGGTAAGGATAAGGGTTAGGGTTATGTTTAGGGTAAGGTTAAGGGTTAGGGTTAGGGTTAGGGTTTGGGTTAGGGTTAGGGTTAGGGTTAGGGTAAGGGAAGGGTTTGGGTTAGGATTAGGGTTAGGGTTAAGGTAATGATTAGGGTTAGGGTTAGTGTTAGAGTAAGGTTTAGGGTTAGGGTTAGGGTAAGGGTAAGTTTTAGGGTTAGGGTTAAGGTTAGGGCTAGGGTTAGGATTAGGTTTAGGGTTAGGGTTAGAGTAATGGTAAGGGTTAGGGTTAGGGTTAAGTTTAGGGTTAGGGTTAGAGTTAGATAAGGGTTAGGGTTAGGGTCAGGGTAATGGTTAGGTGAGGGTTAGTGTTAGGGTTCGGATTAGAGTTAGGTTTAGGGTTAGGGATAGGGTTAGGGTTAGGGTTAGGTTAAGTGTTAGCGTTAGGGGTTAATGGTTAGGTTTAGAGTAAGGGTTAGGTTTAAGGTTAGGGGTTAGGGTTAGTGTTAGGGTTAGTTTAAGGGATAGGGTTAGTATTAGGTTTAGGGTTAGGGTTAGGATAAGGTTTTGGGTTAGGGTTAGGGTTAGGATAAGGGTAAGTGTTATGGTTAGGGTTAGTGTTAGTGTTAGTGTTAGGGTTGGGGTAAGGGTAAGGGTTAGGTTTAGGGTTAGGTTTAGGGTTGGGGTTAAGGTTAGGTTTAGGGTTAGGGTAAGGGTAAGGGTTAGGGTTAAGGTTAGGGTTAGGGTAAGTGTTAGGGTTAAGGTTAGGGTTAGGGTTAGGGAAAGGGAAAGGGTTAGGTTTAGGTTTAGGGTTAGGGTAAGGATTAGGGTTAGGGTTAGGGTAAGGGTTAGGGCTAGTGTTAGGGTTCGCCTTAAGTTTACGGTTAGGGTTAGGTTAAGGGTAAGGGTTAGGCTTAGGGTTAGGGTTACGGTTACATTAGGGGTTAGGGTTAGGTTTAGGGTTTAGTTAAGGGTTTGGGTTGGGGTAAGGAAAGAGTTAGGGTTAGGGATAGGGTTAGGGTTCGGGTTAGGTTTAGGTTTAGGGTCAGTTTAAGGGTAAGGGTTAGGTTTAGGGTTAGGGTTATGGTTAAGTTTAGGGTTAGGGTTAGGGTAGGGTAAGGGTTAGGGTTAGGGTTAGGGTTAGGGTTAGGGTAAGGGTTAGGGTTAGGGTAAGGGTAAGGGTAAGGGTTAAGGTTAGGGTTAGTGTTAGGTTTAGGGTTAGGGTTAGGATAAGGTTTAGGGTTAGGGTTAGGTTTAGGATAAGGGTAAGTGTTAGGGTTAGGGTTAGGTTTAGGGTTAGGGTAAGGGTTAGGGTTAGGTTTAGGGTTAGGGTAAGGGTTACGGTTACGGTTACGGATAGCATTAAGGTTAGGATTAGGGTTAGGTTAAGGGTAAGGGGTAGGGTTAGGGTTAGGGTTAGGGTTAGGTATAGCATTAAGGTTAGGATTAGGGTTAGGTTAAGGGTAAGGGTTAAGGTTAGGGTAAGTGTTAGGGCAAGGGTTAGGGTTAGTATTAAGGTTAGGGTTAGGGTTAGGTTAAGGGTAAGGGTTAGTGTTAAATTTAGGGTGAGGATAAGGGAAGGGTTAGGTTTAGAGTTAAGGTTAGGGTTAGGGTAAGGATAAGGGTTAGGGTTAAGGTTAGGGTTAGGGTTAGGGTTAGGGTTAAGGTTACGGTTAGGGTGAGGGTAAGGGTAAGTGTTAGGGTTAGGTTTAGGGTTAAGGTAATGATTAGGATTAGGGTTAGGGTTAGTGTTAGAGTAAGGTTTATTGTTAGGGTTAGGGTAAGGGTAAGGTTTAGGGTTAGGGTTAAGGTTAGGGCTAGGGTTAGGATTAGGTTTAGGGTTAGGGTTAGAGTAATGGTAAGGGTTAGGGTTAGGGTTAGGGTTAGGGTTAAGGATAGGGTTAGGGTTAGGGTTAGGTAAGGGTTAGGGTTAGGGTTAGGTTAAGGTTTAGGGTGAGGGTTAGTGTTAGGGTTAGAGTTAGAGTTAGGTTTTGGGTTAGGGACAGGGTTAGGGTTAGGGTTAGGTTAAGGTTTAGCGTTAGGGGTTAGGGGTTAGGGTTAGTGTTAGGGTTAGTTTAAGGGATAGGGTTAGTGTTAGGTTTAGGGTTAGGGTTAGGATAAGGTTTAGGGTTAGGGTTAGGATTAGGATAAGGGTAAGTGTTAGGGTTAGGGTTAGTGTTAGTGTTAGTGTTAGGGTTGGGGTAAGGGTTAGGGTTAGGGTTAGGTTTAGGGTTGGGGTTAAGGTTTGGTTTAGGGTTAGGGTAAGGGTAAGGGTTAGGGTTAGGGTTAGGGAAAGGGAAAGGGTAAGGTTTAGGGTTAGGGTTAGGGTAAGGATTAGGGTTAGGGTTAGGGTGAGGGTTAGGGCTAGGGTTAGGGTTCGCATTAAGGTTAGGGTTAGGGTTAGGTTAAGGGTAATGGTTAGGGATAGGGTTAGGGTTACGGTTATGGTTAGGGGTTAGGGTTAGGTTTAGGGTTTGGTTAAGGATTAGGGTAAGGAAAGTTTTAGGGTTAGGGATAGGGTTAGGGTTCGGGTCAGATTTAGGGTTAGGGTCAGTTTAAGGGTAAGGGTTAGGTTTAGGGTTAGGGTTATGGTTAAGGTTTGGGTTAGGGTTAGGGTAGGGTATGGGTTAGTGTTAGGGTTAGGGTTAGGGTAAGGGTTAGGATTAGGGTAAAGGTAAGGGTTAGGGTTAAGTTTAGGATTAGTGTTAGGTTTAGGGTTATGGTTAGGTATAGGGTTGCAGTTAAGGTTAGGTTTAGGGTTAGGGTAAGGGTAAAGGTTAGGATTAGGGTTAGGGTTAGGGTAAGTGTTCGGTGTAGGGTTAGGGTTAGGATTAGGGTTAGGGTAAGTATTAGGGTTAGGGTTATGGTTAGGGTAAGGGTTAGGGTTAGAGTTACGGATAGCATTAAGGTTAGGATTAGGATTAGGTTAAGGGTAAGTGTTAGGGTTAGGGTTAGGGTTAGGTATAGCATTAAGGTTAGGATTAGGGTTAGGTTAAGGGTAAGGGTTAGGGTTAGGGTAAGGGTTAAGGCTAGGGTTAGGGTTAGCATTAAGGATAGGGTTAGGGTTAGGTTAAGGGTAAGGGTTAGGGTTAGGGTTACGGTTACGGTTACGGTTAGGGTTTAGGGTTAGGTTTCAGGTTAGGTTAAGGGTTAGGGTTAGGGTAAGGAAAGAGTTAGGGTTAGGGATAGGGTTAGGGTTCGGGTTAGGTTTAGGGTTAGGGTTAGTTTAAGGGTAAGGGTTAGGTTTAGGGTTAGGGTTATGGTTAAGATTAGGGTTAGGGTAAGGTTAAGGGTTAGGACTAGGGTTAGGAAAAGGGTAAGGTTTAGGGTTAGGGTTAGGATTAGTGTTAGGCTAAGGATTAGGGTTAGGGTTATGGTTAGGGTAAGGGTTAGGGTTGGGTTAGGGATAGCATTAAGGTTAGGGTTAGGGTTAGGTTAAAAGTAAGGGTTAGAGTTAGGGTTAGGGTTACGGTTAGGGTTAGGGGTTATTTTTAGGATTAGGGTTAGGTTTAGGGTTAGGGTTAGGGTAAAGATAAGAGTTAGGGTTAGGGATAGGGTTAGGGTTAGGGTAAGGGTTAGGGTTAAGGTTATGGTTAGGGTTAGGGTAAGGGTAAGGGTTATGATTAGGTTTAGGGTTAGGGTTAGGGTTAGGGTAAGGGTTAGGGTTAAGGTTAGGGTTATGGTTAGGATAAGGATAAGGATTAGGTTTAGGATTAGGGTTAGGGTTACGGTAATGATTACGGTTAGTGTTAGAGTTACGTTTAGGTTTAGGGTTAGGGTAAGGGTTAGGGTTAGGATAAGGGTAAGTGTTAGGGTTAGGGTTAGTGTTAGTGTTAGTGTTAGGGTTGGGGGAAGGGTTAGGGTTGGGGTTAGGGTAGGTTTAGGGTTGGGGTTAGGGTTAGGATAAGAGTAAGTGTTAGGGTTAAGGTTAGTGTTAGGTTTAGGGTTGGGGTAAGGGTTAGGGTTAGGGTAAAGGTTGGGTTTAGGGTTGGGTTTAAGGATAGGTTTAGGGTAAGGGTAAGGGTAAGGATTAGGGTTAAGTTTGGGGTTAGGGTAAGTGTTAGGTTTATGGTTAGGGTTAGGGTTAGGGTAAGGGTAATTGTTAGGGTTAGAGTTAGGAAAGGGAAAGGGTTAGGTTTAGGGTTAGGGTTAGGGTAACGATTAGGGTTAGGGTTAGGGTTAGGGTAAGGGTTAGGGCTAGGGTTAGGGTTAGCATTAAGGTTAGGGTTAGGTTAAGGGTAATGGTTAGGGTTATTGTTAAGGTTATGGTCAGGGTTAGGGGTTAGGGTTAGGGTTATGTTTATGGTTAGGGTTAGGGTAAGGATAAGGGTTAGGGTTAGGTTTAGGGTTAGGATAAGCGTTAGGGTTAGGTTTAGGGTTAGGGTTAGCGTTAGATTTAGGGTTATGGTTAGCTTAAGGATAAGAGTTAGGGTTAGGGTTGGGGTAAGGGTTAGTTTAAGGATAAGGGTTAGGGTTAAGGTTAGGGTTAGGGTGAGGGTAAGGGTAAGGGTTAGGGTTAGGTTTAGGGTTAGGGTAAGGGTAAGGGTTAGGGTTAGGATTAGGGTTAGGGATAGGGTACTGGTTAGGGTTACGTTTAGGGTTAGGGTTAGGGTTAGGGTTAGGTTTAGGTTTAGGGTTAGCGTAAGGGTAAGGGTTAGGGTTAGGGTTAGAGTTAGGTTTAGGGTTGGGGTTAAGGTTAGGTTTAGGGTTACGGTAGGGGTAAGAGTTAGGGTTATGTTTAGGGTTGGGTAAGGGTTAGGGTTAGGTTTAGGGTTGGGGTTAGGTGTAGGGTTACGATTAGGATTAGGGTTAGGGTTAGGGTAAGGGTATGTATTAGGTTTAGCGTTAGGTTTCGGGTTAGGGTTAGCGTTAGGGTAAGGGTAAAGTTTTGGGTTACGATTAGGGTTAAGGTAAGGTTAAGGGTTAGGGTTAGGTTTAGGGTTAGGTTTAGGGTAAGGGTTAGGCGTAGGTTTACGATAAGGGTAAGTTTTTCGGTTAGGGTTAGGGTTAGGGTTAGGGTAAGGGTAAGGGTTAGGGTTAGGGTTAGGTTTAGAGTTAAGGTAAGAGTCAGGGTTAGGGTTAGGTTTAGGGTAAGGGTTAGGGTTAGGGTTAGGGTTAGGGGTCAGGGGTTAGGGTTGGGGTTAGGATTATGGTTAGGTTTAGGATAAGGGTTAGGGTTAGGGTTAGGGTTAGGGGTTAGTGGTTAGGGTTAGGGTTAGGTTTAGGGTTAGGTTTAGGGTTAGGGATAGGGTAAGGGTTAGGGTTAGGGGTCAGGGGTTAGGGTTGGGGTTAGGGTTAGGGTAAGGGCAAGGGTTAGGGTTAGGTTTAGGGTAAAGGTTAGGGTCAGGGTTAGGGTTAGGGTTAGGTTGAGGGTTAGGGTTAGGGTAAGGGTTAGGGTTGGGGTTAGGGTTAGGGTTAAGGTTAGGGTTAGGGTAGGGTTTAGGTTTAGGGTAAGGGTTAGAGTTAGGGTTACGGTTAGGGTTAGGGTTAGGGTAAGGGTTAGGTTTAGGGTTAGGTTTAGGGATAAGGTTAGGGTTAGGGTTAGGTTTAGGGTTAGGGTAAGGGTTAGGTTTAGGGTTAGTTTAAGGTTTAGGTTTAGGGTTAGGGTTAGGGTTAGGGTTAGAGTTAGGTTTAGGGGTTGGGTAAGGGTAAGGGTTAGGGTTAGGGTTAGGGTAAGGGTTAGGGTTAGGGTTAGGGTTAGGATAAGTGTTAGGGTTAGGGTTAGGGTTAGGGTTTGGGTTAGGGTAAGGATTAGGGTTGGGGTTAGGGTTAGGGTAAGGGTAAGGTTTAGGTTTAGGGTTAGGGTTAGGGATAGGGTAAGGGTAAGGGTAAGGGTTAGGGTTAGGGTTATGATTAGGGTTAGGTTTAGGGTTAGGGTAAGGGTAAGGATTAGTGTTAGATTTAGGGTTTGGTTTAGTTTTAGGGGAAGGGTAAGGGTAAGTGTTAGGGTTAGGTTTAGGGTTAGGGTTAGGGTAAGGTTAAGGGTTAGCGTTAGGTTTAGGGTTAGGTTTAGGGTTAGGGTTACGGTTAAGGTTAGGGTAAGGGTAAGGGTTAGGGTTAGGGTTAGGGGTTAGGGTTAATGTTAGAGTTAGGTTAAGGGTTACGGTTAGTGTTAGGTCTAGGGTTTGGGTTAGGATAAGTGTTAGGGTTAGGGTTAGGGTAAGGGTAAGTGATCTGGTTGGGGTTAGTGTTAGGGTTAGGGTTGTGGTAAAGGTTAGTGTTAGGGTTAGGATTAGGTATAGGGTTGAGGTTAAGTTTAGGTTTAGCGTTAGTGTAAGGGTAAGGGTTAGGGTTAGGGTTAGGGTTTGGGTAAGTGTTAGGATTAGGATTAGGGTTAGGGTTAGGGTAAGGGTAAGGGTTAGGCTTAGGGTTAGGGAAAGGGTAAGGGTTAAGTTTAGGGTTAGGGTTAGGGTTAGTATTAAGGTTAGGGTTAGGGATAGGTTAATGCTAATGGATAGGGTTAGGGTTACGGTTAGGTTTAGGGGTTAGGGTTAGGGTAAGGGTTAGGTTTAGGGTTAGGGTTAGGGTAAGGATAAGAGTTCGGTTTAGGGACAGGGTTGGGGTACAGGTTAGGTGTAGGGTTAAGGTTAGTTTAAGGGTAAGCGTTAGGTTTAGGGTTAGGGTTATGGTTAAGGTTATGGTTAGGATTAGGGTAAGGGTTAGGGTTAGGTTTAGGGTTAGGGTAAGGGTAAGGTTTAGGTTTAAGGTTAGGGTTAGTGTTAGGGTTAGGGTTAGGGTTAGGTTTAGGTATAGGGTTGGAGTTAAGTAGTTTTAGGGTTAGGGTAAGGGTAAGGGTTAGGGTTAGGGTTAGGATAAGTGTTGGGGTTAGGGTTAGGGTTAGGGTTAGTGTTAGGGTAAGGGTAAGGGTTAGGGTTAGGGTTAGGAAAAAGGTAAGGGTTAGGTATAGGGTTAGGGTAGGGTTAGGGTAAGGATTAGGGTTATGGTTAGGGTTAGGGTAAGGGTTAGGCTAAGGTTAGGGTTAGCATTAAGGTTAGGGTTATGGTTTGGTTAAGGGGAAGTGTTAGGGTTTGGGTTAGGGTTACGGTTAGGGTTAGTGGTTAGGGTTAGGGTTAGGGTTAGGTTTAGTGTTAGGGTTAGATTAAGGATAAGTGTTACGGTTAGGGATAGGTTTAGGGTTCGGGTTAGGTTTAGGGTTAGTGTTAGTTTAAGGGTAAGGGTTAGGGTTAGGGTTATGGTTAAGGTTAGGGTTAGGGTTAGGTTAAGGGTAAGGGTTAGGGTTAGGGTTAGGGTAAGGGTTAGGGTTAGGGTTAGGGTAAGGGTAAGGGTTAGGGTTAAGGTTAGGGTTAGTGTTAGGGTTAGGGTTAGGGTAAGGGTAAGGGTTAGGGTTAAGGTTAGGGATAGGTTTAGGTTTAGGGTTAGGGTTAGGGTTAGGATTAGGGTTAGGTGTTAGGGTTAGGCTTAGTGTTAGGTTTAGGGTTAGGGTTAGGGAAAGGGTAAGGGTTAGAGTTAGGGTTAGGGTTAGGATAAGGGTTAGGTTTAGGGTTACGGTTAGGGTTAGGGTTTAGGTTAAATTTAGGGTTATGGAAAGGGTAAGGGTTAGGGTTAGGGTTACTGTTAGCTTAAGGATTAGGGGTAGGGTTACGATTAGTGTAACGTTTAGGGTTAGGGTAGGGTTAGCATTAAGTTTAGGGTTAGGGTTAGGGTAAGTGTAAGGGTGAAGGTTAGGGTTACTGTTACGCTTAGGGTTAGGGGTTAGGGTTAGGTTTAGGTTTAGGGTTAGGGTTAGGGTAAGGGTAAGGCTTAGAGTTAGGGTTAGGGTTATGGTTAAGGTTAGGGTTAGGTAAGGGTAAGGGTTAGTGTTAGGTTTAGGGTGAGGGTAAGGGAAGGGTTAGGTTTAGAGTTAGGGTTAGGGTTAGGGTAAGGATAAGGTTTAGGGTTATGTTTAGGGTAAGGTTAAGGGTTAGGGTTAGGGTTAGGGTTTGGGTTAGGTTTAGGGTTAGGGTTAGGGTAAGGGTAAGGGTAAGGGTTAGGGTTAGGATTAGGGTTAGTGTTAAGGTAATGATTTGGGTTAGGGTTAGTTTTAGAGTAAGGTTTAGGGTTAGGGTTAGGGTAAGGGTAAGTTTTAGGGTTAGGGTTAAGGTTAGGGCTAGGGTTAGGATTAGGTTTAGGGTTAGGGTTAGAGTAATGGTAAGGGTTAGGGTTAGGCTTAGGGTTAGGGTTAAGGTTAGGGTTAGGGTTATAGTTAGATAAGGGTTAGGGTTAGGGTTAGGGTAATGTTTAGGTGAGAGTTAGTGTTAGGGTTCGGGTTAGAGTTAGGTTTAGGCTTAGGGATAGGGTTAGGGTTAGGGTTAGGTTAAGTGTTAGTGTTAGGGGTTAATGGCTAGGTTTAGGGTAAGGGTTAGGTTTAGGGTTAGGGATTAGGGTTAGTGTTAGGGTTAGTTTAAAGGATAGGGTTAGTATTAGGTTTAGGGTTAGGGTTAGGATAAGGTTTTGGGTTAGGGTTAGGGTTAGGATAAGGGTAAGTGTTAGGGTTAGGGTTAGTGTTAGTGTTAGTGTTAGGGTTGGGGTAAGGGTTAGGGTTAGGGTTAAGTTTACGGTTAGGGTGATGTTAAGGGTAAGTGTTAGGGTTAGGTTTAGGGTTAAGGTAATGATTAGGATTAGGGTTAGGGTTAGTGTTAGAGTAAGGTTTAGGTTTAGGGTTAGGGTAAGGGTAAGGTTTAGGGTTAGGGTTAAGGTTAGGGCTAGGGTTAGGATTAGGTTTAGGGTTAGGGTTAGAGTAATGGTAAGGGTTAGGGTTAGGGTTAGGGTTAAGTTTAGGGTTAGGGTTAGGGTTAGGTAAGGGGTAGGGTTAGGGTTAGTGTAAGGGTTAGGGTGAGGGTTAGTGTTAGGGTTAGAGTTAGAGTTATGTTTTGGGTTAGGGATAGGTTTAGGGTTAGGGTTAGGTTAAGGGTTAGCGTTAGGGGTTAGGGGTTAGTGTTAGGGTAAGGGTTAGGTGTAGGGTTAGGGGTTAGGGTAAGTGTTAGGGTTAGTTTAAGGGATAGGGTTAGTGTTAGGTTTAGGGTTATGGTTAGGATAAGGTTTAGGGTTAGGGTTAGGATTAGGATAAGGGTAAGTGTTAGGGTTAGGGTTAGTGTTAGTGTTAGTGTTAGGGTTGGGGTAAGGCTTAGGGATAGGGTTAGGTTTAGGGTTGGGGTAAGGGTAAGGGTTAGGGTTAGGGTTAGGAAAAGGATAAGGTTAGGGTTAGGGTTAGGATTAGGGTTAGGGTAAGGATTTGGGTTAGGGTTATGGTTAGGGTAAGGGTTAGGGTTAGCGTTAGGGTTAGGTATAGCATTAAGGTTAGGATTAGGGTTAGGTTAAGGGTAAGGGTTAGGGTTAGGGTAAGGGTTAGGGCTAGGGTTAGGGTTAGCATTAAGGTTAGGGTTAGGGTTAGGTTAAGGGTAAGGGTTAGGGTTAGGGTAAGGAAAGAGTTATGATTAGGGATAGGGTTAGGGTTCGGGTTAGGTTTAGGGTTAGGGTTAGTTTAAGGGTAAGGGTTAGGTTTAGGGTTAGGGTTATGGTTAAGTTTAGGGTTAGGGTTAGGGTAAGGGTAAGGGTTTGGGCTAGGGTTAGGAAAAGGGTAACGTTTAGGGTTAGGGTTAGGATTAGTGTTAGGCTAAGGATTAGGGTTAGGGTTATGGTTAGGGTAAGGGTTAGGGTTGGGTTAGGGATAGCATTAAGGTTAGGATTATGGTTAGATTAAGAGTAAGGGTTAGAGTTAGGGTTAGGGTTTCGGTTAGGGTTAGGGGTTATTTTTAGGATTAGGGTTAGGTTCAGGGTTAGGGTTAGGGTAAAGATAAGAGTTAGGGTTAGGGATAGGGTTAGGGTTCGGTTTAGGTTTAGAGTTACGGTTAGTTTAAGGGTAAGGTTTAGGTTTAGTGTTAGGTTATGGTTAAGGTTAGGGTTAGGGTTAGGGTAATGGTAAGGGTTATGTTTAGGTCTAGGGTAAGTGTTAGGGTTAGGGTTAGTGTTAGTGTTAGTGTTAGGGTTGGGGGAAGGGTTAGGGTTGGGGTTAGGGTTAGGTTTAGGGTTAGGGTTAGGGTTAGGATAAGAGTAAGTGTTAGGGTTAGGGTTAGTGTTAGGTTTAGGGTTGGGATAAGGGTTAGGGTTAGGGTAAAGTTTGGGTTTAGGGTTGGGTTTAAGGATAGGTTTAGGGTAAGGGTAAGGGTAAGGATTAGGGTAAAGTTTGCGGTTAGGGTAAGTGTTAGGTTTATGGTTAGGGTTAGGGTTAGGGTAAGGGTAAGTGTTAGGGTTAGACTTAGGAAAGGGAAAGGGTTAGGTTTAGGGTTAGGGTTATTGTAAGCATTAGGGTTAGGGTTAGGGTTAGGGTAAGGGTTAGGGCTAGGTTCAGGTTAGTATTAAGGTTAGGGTTAGGGTTAGGTTAAGGGTAAAGGTTAGGGTTATTGTTAAGGTTATGGTTAGGGTTAGGGGTTAGGGTTAGGTTTAGGGTTAGGGTTAGGGTAAGGATAAGGGTTAGGGTTCGGTTTAGGGTTAGGATAAGGGTAAGAGTTAGGTTTAGGGTTAGGGTTAGCGTTAGATTTAGGGTTATGGTTAGCTTAAGGATAAGAGTTAGGGTTAGGGTTAGGGTAAGGGTTAGGGTAAGGATAAGGGTTAGGGTTAAGGTTAGGGTTAGGGTGAGGGTAAGGGTAAGGGTTAGGGTTAGGGTTAGGGTAAGGGTTAGGGGTAGGGTTAGGGTAAGTGTAAGGGTTAGGGTTAAGGTTAGGGTTAGTGTTAGGGTTAGGGTTAGGGTTAGGGTTAGTGTTAGGGTTAGGGTAAGAGTAAAGGTTAGGGATAGGTTTAGGTTTAGGGTTAGGGTTAGGGTTAGGATTAGGGTTAGGTGTTAGGGTTAGGCTTAGTGTTAGGTTTAGGGTTAGGGTTAGGGAAAGGGTAAGGGTTAGGGTTAGGGTTAGGGTTAGGATAAGGGTTAGGTTTAGGGTTACGGTTAGGGTTAGGGTTTAGGTTAAAGTTAGGGTTATGGAAAGGGTAAGGGTTAGGGTTAGGGTTACGGTTAGCTTAAGGATTAGGGGTAGGGTTACGATTAGTGTAACGTTTAGGGTTAGGGTAGGGTTAGCATTAAGTTTAGGGTTAGGGTTAGGGTAAGTGTAAGGGTGAAGGTTAGGGTTACTGTTACGCTTAGGGTTAGGGGTTAGGGTTAGGTTTAGGTTTAGGGTTAGGGTTAGGGTAAGGGTAAGGCTTAGAGTTAGGGTTAGGGTTATGGTTAAGGTTAGGGTTAGGTAAGGGTAAGGGTTAGTGTTAGGTTTAGGGTGAGGGTAAGGGAAGTGTTAGGTTTAGAGTTAGGGTTAGGGTTAGGGTAAGGATAAGGGTTAGGGTTATGTTTAGGGTAAGGTTAAGGGTAAGGGTTAGGGTAAGTATAAGGGTTAGGGTTAAGGTTAGGGTTAGGGTGAGGGTAAGGGTAAGGGTTAGGGTTAGGATTAGGGTTAGTGTTATGGTAATGATTTGGGTTAGGGTTAGTTTTAGAGTAAGGTTTAGGGTTAGGGTTAGGGTAAGGGTAAGGTTTAGGGTTAGGGTTAAGGTTAGGGCTAGGGTTAGGATTAGGTTTAGGGTTAGGGTTAGAGTAATGGTAAGGGTTAGGGTTAGGCTTAGGGTTAGGGTTAAGGTTAGGGTTAGGGTTATAGTTAGATAAGGGTTAGGGTTAGGGTTAGGGTAATGTTTAGGTGAGAGTTAGTGTTAGGGTTCAGGTTAGAGTTAGGTTTAGGCTTAGGGATAGGGTTAGGGTTAGGTTAAGTGTTTGCGTTAGGGGTTAATGGCTAGGTTTAGGGTAAGGGTTAGGTTTAGGGTTAGGGATTAGGGTTAGTGTTAGGGTTAGTTTAAAGGATAGGGTTAGTATTAGGTTTAGGGTTAGGGTTAGGATAAGGTTTTGGGTTAGGGTTAGGGTTAGGATAAGGGTAAGTGTTAGGGTTAGGGTTAGTGTTAGTGTTAGTGTTAGGGTTGGGGTAAGGGTTAGGGTTAGGGTTAAGTTTACGGTTAGGGTGATGTTAAGGGTAAGTGTTAGGGTTAGGTTTAGGGTTAAGGTAATGATTAGGATTAGGGTTAGGGTTAGTGTTAGAGTAAGGTTTAGGTTTAGGGTTAGGGTAAGGGTAAGGTTTAGGGTTAGGGTTAAGGTTAGGGCTAGGGTTAGGATTAGGTTTAGGGTTAGGGTTAGAGTAATGGTAAGGGTTAGGGTTAGGGTTAGGGTTAAGTTTAGGGTTAGGGTTAGGGTTAGGTAAGGGGTAGGGTTAGGGTTAGGGTAAGGGTTAGGGTGAGGGTTAGTGTTAGGGTTAGAGTTAGAGTTATGTTTTGGGTTAGGGATAGGTTTAGGGTTAGGGTTAGGTTAAGGGTTAGCGTTAGGGGTTAGGGGTTAGTGTTAGGGTAAGGGTTAGGTGTAGGGTTAGGGGTTAGGGTTAGTGTTAGGGTTAGTTTAAGGGATAGGGTTAGTGTTAGGTTTAGGGTTAGGGTTAGGATAAGGTTTAGAGTTAGGGTTAGGATTAGGATAAGGGTAAGTGTTAGGGTTAGGGTTAGTGTTAGTGTTAGTGTTAGGGTTGGGGTAAGGGTTAGGGTTAGGGTTAGGTTTAGGGTTGGGGTAAGGGTAAGGGTTAGGGTTAGGGTTAGGAAAAGGATAAGGTTAGGGTTAGGGTTAGGATTAGGGTTAGGTTAAGGATTAGGGTTAGGGTTATGGTTAGGGTAAGGGTTAGGGTTAGCGTTAGGGTTAGGTATAGCATTAAGGTTAGGATTAGGGTTAGGTTAAGGGTAAGGGTTAGGGTTAGGGTAAGGGTTAGGGCTAGGGTTAGGGTTAGCATTAAGGTTAGGGTTAGGGTTAGGTTAAGGGTAAGGGTTAGGGTTAGGGTAAGGAAAGAGTTATGATTAGGGATAGGGTTAGGGTTCGGGTTATGTTTAGGTTTAGGGTTAGTTTAAGGGTAAGGGTTAGGTTTAGGGTTAGGGTTATGGTTAAGTTTAGGGTTAGGGTTAGGGTAAGGGTAAGGGTTTGGGCTAGGGTTAGGAAAAGGGTAACGTTTAGGGTTAGGGTTAGGATTAGTGTTAGGCTAAGGATTAGGGTTAGGGTTATGGTTAGGGTAAGGGTTAGGGTTGGGTTAGGGATAGCATTAAGGTTAGGATTATGTTTAGGTTAAGAGTAAGGGTTAGAGTTAGGGTTAGGGTTTCGGTTAGGGTTAGGGGTTATTTTTAGGATTAGGGTTAGGTTCAGGGTTAGGGTTAGGGTAAAGATAAGAGTTAGGGTTAGGGATAGGGTTAGGGTTCGGTTTAGGTTTAGAGTTACGGTTAGTTTAAGGGTAAGGTTTAGGTTTAGTGTTAGGTTATGGTTAAGGTTAGGGTTAGGGTTAGGGTAATGGTAAGGGTTATGTTTAGGTCTAGGGTAAGTGTTAGGGTTAGGGTTAGTGTTAGTGTTAGTGTTAGGGTTGGGGGAAGGGTTAGGGTTGGGGTTAGGGTTAGGTTTAGGGTTAGGGTTAGGGTTAGGATAAGAGTAAGTGTTAGGGTTAGGGTTAGTGTTAGGTTTAGGGTTGGGATAAGGGTTAGGGTTAGGGTAAAGTTTGGGTTTAGGGTTGGGTTTAAGGATAGGTTTAGGGTAAGGGTAAGGGTAAGGATTAGGGTAAAGTTTGCGGTTAGGGTAAGTGTTAGGTTTATGGTTAGGGTTAGGGTTAGGGTAAGGGTAAGTGTTAGGGTTAGACTTAGGAAAGGGAAAGGGTTAGGTTTAGGGTTACGGTTATGGTAAGCATTAGGGTTAGGGTTAGGGTTAGGGTAAGGGTTAGGGCTAGGTTCAGGTTAGCATTAAGGTTAGGGTTAGGGTTAGGTTAAGGGTAATGGTTAGGGTTATTGTTAAGGTTATGGTTAGGGTTAGGGGTTAGGGTTAGGTTTAGGGTTAGGGTTAGGGTAAGGATAAGGGTTAGGGTTCGGTTTAGGGTTAGGATATGGGTAAGGGTTAGATTTAGGGTTAGGGTTAGCGTTAGGTTTAGGGTTATGGTTAGCTTAAGGATAAGAGTTAGGGTTAGGGTTAGGGTAAGGGTTAGGGTAAGGATAAGGGTTAGGGTTAAGGTTAGGGTTAGGGTTAGGGTTAGGGTTAAGATTAGGGTTAGGGTGAGGGTAAGGGTAAGGGTTAGGGTTAGGTTTAGTGTTAGGGTAAGGGTAAGGGTTAGGGTTAGGATTAGGGTTAGGGATAGGGTACTGGTTAGGGTTACGGTTAGGGTTAGGGTTAGGTTTAGGTTTAGGGTTAGCGTAAGGGTAAGGGTTAGGGTTAGGGTTAGAGTTAGGTTTAGGTTTGGGGTTAAGATTAGGTTTAGGGTTACGGTAGGGGTAAGAGTTAGGGTTAGGTTTAGGGTTCGGATAAGGGTTAGGGTTACGTTTAGGGTTAGGGTTAGGTTTAGGGTTACGTTTAGGATTAGGGTTAGGGTTAGGGTAAGGGTATGTATTAGGTTTAGCGTTAGGTTTTGGGTTAGATTTTGTGTTAGGGTAAGGGTAAAGTTTTGGGTTACGATTAGGGTTAAGGTAAGGGTAAGGGTTAGGGTTAGGTTAGGGTTAGGGTAAGGGTTAGGGGTAGGTTTACGGTAAGGGTAAGGTTTACGGTTAGGGTTAAGGTAAGGGTAAGGGTTAGGGTTAGGGTTAGGTTTAGAGTTAAGGTAAGTGTCAGGGTTAGGGTTAGGTTTACGGTAAGGGTTAGGGTTAGGGTTAGGGGTCAGGGGTTAGGGTTGGGGTTAGGGTTAGTGTTAGGTTTAGGATAAGGGTTAGGGTTAGGGTTAGGGTTAGGGGTTAGGGGTTAGGGTTAGGGTTAGGGTTAGGTTGAGGGTTAGGGTTAGGGGAAGGGTTAGGGTTAGGTTTAGGGTTAGGGTTAAGGTTAGGGTTAGGGTTAGGTTTAGGGTTAGGGTAAGGGTTAGAGTTAGGGTTAGGGTTAGGGTTAGGGTAAGGGTTAGGTTTAGGGTTAGGGTTAGGGATAGGTTAGGGTTAGGTTTAGGGTTAGGGTAAGGGTTAGGTTTAGGGTTAGTTTAAGGTTTAGGTTTAGGGTTAGGGTTAGGGTTAGGTTTAGAGTTATGTTTAGGGGTTGGGTAAGGGTAAGGTTTAGGGTTAGGGTTAGGGTAAGGGTTAGGGTTAGGGTTAGGATAAGTGTTAGGGTTAGGGTTAGGGTTTGGGTTAGGGTAAGGATTAGGGTTGGGGTTAGGGTTAGGGTAAGGGTAAGGGTTAGGTTTAGGGTTAGGGTTAGGGATAGGGTAAGGGTAAGGGTTAGGGTTAGGGTTATGATTAGGGTTAGGTTTAGGTTTAGGGTAAGGGTAAGGATTAGTGTTAGAGTTAGGGTTTGGTTTAGTTTTAGGGGGAGGGTAAGGTTAAGTGTTAGGGTTAGGTTTAGGGTTAGTGTTAGGGTAAGGTTAAGGGTTAGCGTTAGGTTTAGTGTTAGGTTTAGGTTTAGGGTTAGGGTTAAGGTTAGGGTAAGGATAAGGGTTAGGGTTAGGGTTAGGGGTTAGGGTTAATGTTAGGGTTAGGTTAAGGGTTAGGGTTAGTTTTAGGTTTAGGGTTAGGGTTAGGATAAGTGTTAGGGTTAGGGTTAAGGTAAGGGTAAGTGATCTGGTTGGGGTTAGTGTTAGGGTTAGGGTTGTGTTAAGGGTTAGTGTTAGGGTTAGGATTAGGTTTAGGGTTGAGGTTAAGTTTAGGTTTAGGGTTAGGGTAAGGGTAAGGGTTAGGGTTAGATTTAGGGTTTGGGTAAGTGTTAGGGTTAGGGTTAGGTTTAGGTTTAGTGTTAGGGTTAGGATAAGTGTTAGGGTTATGGTTAGGTTAAGGGGAAGTGTTAGGATTTGGGTTAGGGTTAGTGGTTAGGGTTAGTGGTTAGGGTTAGGGTTAGGGTTATGGTTAGGTTTAGTGTTAGGGTTAGATTAAGGATAAGTGTTAGGGTTAGGGATAGGTTTAGGGTTCGGGTTAGGTTTAGGGTTAGTGTTAGTTTAAGGGTAACGATTAGGGTTAGGGTTATGGTTAAGGGTAAGGGTTAGGGTTAGGGTTAGGGTTAGGGTTAGGGTAAGGATAAGGGTTAGGTTAAGGTTAGGGTTAGTGTTAGGGTTAGGGTTAGGGTTAGGGTTAGTGTTAGGGTTAGGGTAAGAGTAAGGGTTAGGGATAGGTTTAGGTTTAGGGTTAGGGTTAGGGTAAGATTAGGGTTAGGTGTTAGGGTTAGGGTTAGTGTTAGATTTAGGGTTAGGGTTAGGGTAAGGGTAACGGTTAGGGTTAGGGTTAGGGTTAGGGTTAGGGTAAGGATAAGGGTTAGGTTTAGGGTTACGGTTAGGGTTAGGGTTAAGGTTAAGGTTAGAGTTAGGGAAAGGGTTAGGATTAGGGTTAGGGTTACTGTTAGCTTAAGGATTAGGGGTAGGGTTACGATTAGTGTAACGTTTAGGGTTAGGGTAGGGTTAGCATTAAGTTTAGGGTTAGGGTTAGGGTAAGTGTAAGGGTGAAGGTTAGGGTTACGGTTAGGGTTAGGGTTGGGTTTAGGTTTAGGGTTAGTGTAAGGGTAAGGGTTAGGTTTAGGGTTAGAGTTAGGTTTAGGGTTGGGGTTAAGGTTAGGTTTAGGGTTACGGTAGGGGTAAGAGTTAGGGTTAGGTTTAGGCTTAGGGTAAGGGTTAGGGTTAGGTTTAGGGTTAGGGTTAGGTGTAGGGTTACGGTTAGGATTAGGGTTAGGGTTAGGGTAAGGGTATGTATTAGGTTTAGCGTTAGGTTTCGGGTTAGGGTTAGCGTTAGGGTAAGGGTAAAGTTTTGGGTTACGATTAGGGTTAAGGTAAGGGTAAGGGTTAGGGTTAGGGTTATGGTTAGGTTTAGGGAAAGGGTTAGGGGTAGGTTTACGGTAAGGGTAAGGTTTTCGGTTAGGGTTAGGGTTAGGGTTAGGGTAAGGGTAAGGGTTAGGGTTAGGGTTAGGTTTAGAGTTAAGGTAAGAGTCAGGGTTAGGGTTAGGTTTAGGGTAAGGGTTAGGGTTAGGGTTAGGGTTTGGTGTCAGGGGTTAGAGTTGGGGTTAGGATTAGGGTTAGGTTTGGGATAAGGGTTAGGGTTAGGGTTAGTGTTAGGTTGAGGGTTAGATTTAGGGTAAGGGCAAGGGTTAGGGTTAGGGTAAAGGTTAGGGTCAGGGTTAGCGTTAGGGTTAGGTTGAGGGTTAGAGTTAGGGTAAGGGTTAGGGTAAGGGTTAGGGTTAAGGTTAGGGTTAGTGTTAGGTTTAGGGTTAGGGTAAGGGTTAGAATTAGGTTTGGGGTTAGGGTTAGGGTAAGGGTTAGGTTTAGGGTTAGGGTTAGGGATAAGGTTAGGGTTAGGGTTAGGTTTAGGGTTAGGGTAAGGGTTAGGTTTAGGGTTAGTTTAAGGTTTAGCTTTAGGGTTAGGGTTAGGGTTAGGGTTAGAGTTAGTTTTTGGGGTTGGGTAAGGGTAAGGGTTAGGGTTAGGGTTAGGGGTAGGGTAAGGATAAGAGTTCGGTTTAGGGATAGGGTTAGGGTTCGCGTTAGGTTTAGGTTAAGGTTAGTTTAAGGGTAAGCGTTAGGTTTAGGGTTAGGGTTATGGTTATGGTTATGGTTAGGATTAGGGTAAGGGTTAGGGTTAGGTTTAGGGTTAGGGTAAGGGTAAGGTTTAGGGTTAAGGTTAGGGTTAGTGTTAGAGTTAGGGTTAGGTTTAGGTATAGGGTTGGGGTTAAGTTTAGGTTTAGGGTTAGGGTAAGGGTAAGGGTTAGGTTTAGGGTTAGGATAAGTGTTGGGATTAGGGTTAGGGTTAGGGTTAGTGTTAGGGTAAGGGTAAGGGTTAGGGTTAGGGTTAGAAAAAAGTTAAGTTTAGGTATAGGGTTAGAGTATTGTTAGGGTAAGGATTAGGATTATGGTTATGGTTAGGGTAAGGGTTAAGCTAAGGTTAGGGTTAGCATTAAGGTTAGGGTTAGGGTTAGGTTAAGGTTTAGTGTCAGGGTTAGATTAAGGATAAGTGTTAGGGTTAGGGATAGGTTTCGGTTTCTGGTTAGGTTTAGGGTTAGTGTTAGTTTAAGGGTAAGGGTTAGGGTTAGGGTTAGGGTTAGGGTTAAGTTTAGGGTTAGGGTTAGGTCAAGGGTAAGGGTTAGGGTTAGGGTTAGGGTTAGGGTAAGTGTTAGGGTTAGGGTTAGGGTAAGTGTAAGGGTTACGGTTAAGGTTAGGGTTAGTGTTAGGGTTAGGGTTAGGGTTAGGGTTAGTGTTAGGGTTAGGGTAAGAGTAAGGGTTAGGGATAGGTTTAGGTTTACGGTTAGGGTTAGGGTTAGGATTAGGGTTAGGTGTTAGTGTTAGGGTTAGTGTTAGGTTTAGGGTTAAGGTTAGGGTAAGGGTAAGGGTTAGGGATAGGGTTAGGGTTAGGGTTAGTGTAAGGATAACGGTTAGGTTTAGAGTTACGGTTAGGGTTAGGGTTAAGGTTAAGGTTAGGGTTAGGGAAAGGGTAAGGGTTAAGGTTAGGGTTACTGTTAGCTTAAGGATTAGGGGTAGGGTTACGATTAGTATAACGTTTAGGGTTAGGGTAGGGTTAGCATTAAGTTCAGGGTTAGGGTTAGGGTAAGTGTAAGGGTGAAGGTTAGGGTTACTGTTACGCTTAGGGTTAGGGTTAGGGTTAAAGTTAGGGTTAGGGTGAGGGTAAGGGTAAGTGTTAGGGTTAGGTTTAGGGTAAGGGTAAGGGTTAGGGTTAGGGTTACGGTTTGGGTTAGGGTTAGGGTTAGGGTTAGGGTAAGGGTAAGGGTAAGGGTTAGGATTAAGGTTAGGGTTAAGGTAATGATTAGGGTTAGGGTTAGTGTTAGAGTAAGGTTTAGGGTTCGGGTTAGGGTAAGGGTAAGTTTTAGGGTTAAGGTTAAGGTTAGGGCTAGTGTTAGGATTAGGTTTAGGGTTAGGGTTAGAGTAATGGTAAGTGTTAGGGTTAGGGTTAGGGTTAAGTTTAGGGTTAGGGTTAGGGTTAGGTAAGGATTAGGGTTAGGGATAGGGTTAGGGTTAGGGTTAGTGTTAGGTTTAGGGTTAGGGATAGGGTTAGGTTTGGGGTTAGGTTAAGGGTTAGCGTTAGGGGTTAATGGTTAGGTTTAGGGTAAGGGTTAGGTTTAGCGTTAGGGGTTAGGGTTAGTGTTAGGGTTAGTTTAAGGGATAGGGTTAGTGTTAGGTTTAGGGTTAGGGTTAGGATAAGGTTTAGGGTTAGGGTTAGTGTTAGGATAAGGGTAAGTGTTAGGGTTAGGGTTAGTGTTAGTGTTAGTGTTAGGGTTGGGGTAAGGGTTAGGGTTAGGGTTAGGGTTAGGGTTAGGGTTGGGGTTAAGGTTAGTTTTAGGGTTAGGGTAAGGGTAAGGGTTAGGGTTAAGGTTAGGGTTAGGGTAAGTGTTAGGGTTAGGGTTAGGGTTAGGGTTAGGGTTAGTGAAAGGGAAAGGGTAAGGTTTACGGTTAGGGTTAGGGTAAGGATTAGGTTTAGGGTTAGGGTAAGGGTTAGGGCTAGGGTTAGCGTTCGCATTAAGGTTAGGGTTAGGGTTAGGTTAAGGGTAAGGGTTAGGGTTAGGGTTAGGGTTACGGTTACGGTTACGATTAAGGAAAGAGTGAGGGTTAGGGATAGAGTTAGGGTTAGGGTTAGGTTTAGGGTTAGGGTCAGTTTAAGGGTAAGGTTTAGGTTTAGGGTTAGGGTTATGGTTAAGGTTAGGGTTAGGGTTAGGGTAGGGTAAGGGTAAGGGTTAGGGTTAGGTAAGGGTTAGGGTTAGGGTAAGGGTAAGGTTTAGGGTTAAGGTTAGGGTTAGTGTTAGGTTTAAAGTTAGGGTTAGGATAAGGTTTAGGGTTAGGGTTAGGGTTAGGATAAAGGTAAGTGTTAGGGTTAGGGTTAGTGTGAGTGTTAGTGTTATGGTTGGGGTTAGGGTTAGGGTTAGGGTTAGGGTTAGGTTTAGCATTGGGGTTAAGGTTAGGTTTAGGGTTAGGGTAAGGGTAAGGGTTAGGGTTAAGGTTAGGGTTAGGGTAAGTGTTACGGTTAGGGTTAGGGTTAGGGAAAGGGAAAGGGTTAGGTTTAGGGTTAGGGTTAGGGTAAGTGTTTGGGTTAGGGTTAGGATTAGTTTTAGGGTAAGGGTAAGGGTTAGGTTTAGGATTCGGAAAATGGTAATTTTAGGGTTAGGGTTAGGATTAGGGTTAGGGTAAGGATTAGGGTTAGAGTTATGGTTAGGGTAAGGGTTAGGGTTAGGGTAAGGGTTAGGGTTAGGTATAGAATTAAGATTAGGATTAGGGTTAGGTTAAGGGTAAGGGTTAAGTTTAGGGTAAGCGTTAGGTTTAGGGTTAGGGTTAGCATTAAGATTAGGGTTAGGGTTAGGTTAAGGGTAAGGGTTAGGGTTAGGGTAAGGGTTAGGGTTAGGTATAGCATTAAGATTAGGATTAGGGTTAGGTTAAGGGTAAGGGTTAAAGTTAGGGTAAGGGTTAGGTCTAGAGTTAGGGTTAGCATTAAGATTAGGGTTAGGGTTAGGTTAAGGGTAAGGGTTAGTGTTAGGTTTAGGGTGAGGGTAAGGGAAGGTTTAGGTTTAGAGTTAGGGTTAGGGTTAGGGTAAGGATAAGGGTTACGGTTAAGGTTAGGGTTAGGGTTAGGGTTAGGGTTAAGGTTAGGGTTAGGGTTAGGTTAAAGGTAAGGGTTAGGGTTAGGTTTAGGGTAAGGGTTAGGTTTAGAGTTAGTGTTTGGGTTAGGATTAGGGTTAGGGTTAGGGTAAGGGTAAGGGTTAGGGTTAAGGTTAGGGTTAGGGTAAGTGTTAGGGTTAGGGTTAGGGTTAGGGAAAGGGAAAGGGTTAGGTTTAGGGTTAGGGTTAGGGTAAGTGTTCGGGTTAGGGTTAGGGTTAGGATTAGTGTTAGGGTAAGGGTTAGTGTTAGGTTTAGGGTTAGGGTTAGGATAAGGTTTAGGGTTAGGGTTAGGGTTAGGGTTGGGGTTAAGGTTTGGTTTAGGGTTAGGGTAAGGGTAAGGGTTAGGGTTAGGATTATGGTTAGGGAAAGGGAAAGGGTTAGGTTTAGGATTTGTATAAGGGTAAGGATTAGGGTTAGGGTTAGGGTAAGGGTTTGGGCTAGGGTTAGGGTTCGCATTAAGGTTAGCATTAGGGTTATATTAAGGGTAAGGGTTAGGGATAGGGTTAGGGTTATGGTTACGGTTAGGGTTTAGGGTTAGGTTTAGGGTTTGCTTAAGGGTTCAGATTAGGGTAAGGAAAGAGTTAGGGTTAGGGATAGGGTTAGGGTTCGGGTTAGATTTAGGGTTAGGGTCAGTTTACGGGTAGGGGTTAGGTTTAGGCTTAGGGTAATGGTTAAGGTTAGGGTTAGGGTTAGGATAGGGTAAGGGTTAGTGTTAGGGTTAGGGTTAGGGTAAGGGTTAGGATTAGGGTAAAGGTAAGGGTTAGGGTTAAGGTTAGGGTTAGTGTTAGGTTTAGGGTTATGGTTAGGTATAGGGTTGGGGTTAAGGTTAGGTTTAGGGTTAGGGTAAGGGTAAAGTTTAGGATTAGGGTTAGGGTTAGGGTAAGTGTTCGGGTTAGGGTTAGGTTTAGGATTAGTGTTAGAGTAAGGGTAAGGGTTAGGGTTAGGGTTAGGAAAAGGGTAAAGTTAGGGTTAGGGTTAGGATTAGGGTTAGGGTAAGGTTTAGGGTTAGGGTTATGGTTAGGGTAAGGGTTAGGGTTAGGGTTATGGATAGCATTAAGGTTAGTATTAGGGTTAGATTAAGGGTAAGGGTTAGGGTTAGGTTAGCGTTAGGGTTAGGGTTAGGTATAGCATTAAGGTTAGGATTAGGGTTAGGTTACGAGTAAGGGTTAGGGTTAGGGTAAGGGTTAGGGCTAGGGTTAGGGTTAGCATTAAGGTTAGGGTTAGGGTTACGTTATGGGTAAGGGTTAGGGTTAGGTTTAGGGTTACGGTTGAAGTTAGGGTTAGGTTTAGGGATAAGTTAAGGGTTAGGGTTAGGGTAAGGAAAGAGTTAGGGTTAGGGATATGGTTAGGGATTGGGTTAGGTTTAGAGTTAGGGTTAGTTTAAGGGTAAGGGTTAGGTTTAGGGTTAGGGTTATGGTTAAGGTTAGGGTTAGGGTTAGGGTAAGGGTAAGGGTTAGGGTTAGGGTTAGGGTAAGAGTTAGGGTAAAGGTTCATGTAACGGTAAGGTGAGGTTAAGGTTAGGGTTCGTGTTAGGGTTAGGGTTATGGTTAGGTATAGGGTTAGGGATAAGGTTAGGTTTAGGGTCAGGGTAAGGGTAAGTGTTAGGGTTAGGGTTAGGGTAAGGGTTAGGGCTAGGCTTAGGTAAAGGGTAAGGTTTAGGGTTAGGTTTAGGATTAGCGTTAGAGTAAGGATTAGGGTTAGGGTTATGGTTAGGGTAAGGGTTAGGGTTAGGGTTAGGGATAGCATTAAGGTTAGGATTAGGGTTAGGTTAAGAATAAGGGTTAGAGTTAGGGCTAGGGTTACGGTTAGGGTTAGGGGTTATTTTTAGGATTAGGGTTAGGTTTAGGGTTAGGGTTAGGGTAAAGATAAGAGTTAGGGTTAGGGATAGGGTTAGGGTTCGGTTTAGGTTTAGTGTTACGGTTAGTTTAAGGGTAAGGGTTAGGTTTAGTGTTAGGTTATGGTTAAGGGTAGGGTTAGGGTTAGGGTAAGGGTAAGGTTTAGGGTTAGGGTTAGGGATAGGTTAAGGGTTGGGGTTAGGGTTAGGGTTAGGTTTAGGGTTATAATTAAGGTTAGGGTGAGGGTTAGGATAAGGGTAAGGGTTAGGGTTAGGGTTAGGGTATGGGTTAGCGTAAGGGTTAGGTTTAGGGTTAGTGTTAGGGTAAGGGTAAAGGTTAGGGTTAAGGTTAGGGTTAGGGTTAGGGTTAGGGTTAGGTAAGGGTAAGGGTTAGGGTTAGGTTAAGGGTTAGGGTAAGGGTAAGGGTTAGGTTTAGGGTTAGGGTTAGGATTATTGTTTGGGTTAGGGTAAGGGTAAGGATAAGGGTTAGTGTTAAAGCTAGGGTTAGGGTTAGGGTTAGGGATAAGGTTAGGGTTAGGGTGAGGGGAAGGGTAAGAGTTAGAGTTAGGTTTAGGGTAGGGGTAAGGGTTAGGGTTAGGGTTAGGGTTTGAGTTAGGGTTAGGTTTAGGATTAGGGTAAGGGTAAGGGTTAGGGTTAGGATTAGGGTTAGGGTTAGGGTTAGGGTTAGGGTAAGGTATAGGGTTAGGGTTATAGTTACGTTAGGGTTAGGGTTAGGTTTAGGTTTAGGGTTAGGGTTAGGGTAAGGGTAAGGGTTAGGGTTATGGTTAGGGTAAGGGTAAGGGTTAGGTTTAGGGTTAGGGTTAGGATTTGGGTAAGGGTAAGGGTTAGGTTTAGGGTTATGGTTAGGGTTAAGGTTAGGGTAAGGGTAAGGGTTAGGGTTATGGTTAGGGTTAGGTTTAGGATTAATATTAGGGTTAGGGTAAGGGTAAGGTTTAGGGTTAAGTTTAGGGTTAGTGTTAGTGTTAGGGTTAGGGTAAGGGTAAGGGTTAAGTTTAGGGTTAGGATTAGGGTTATGGTTAGGGTTAGGATAAGGGTTAGGGTTAAGGTTAGAGTTAAGGTTAGGGTTAGCATTAAGGTTAATGTTAGGGTGAGGTTAAGGTTAAGGTTTATGGTTAGGTTTAGGGTTAGGGTTAGGGTAAGGGTAAGGGTTAGGGTTAGGGTTAAGGTTAGGTTTAGGGCTAGAGTTAGATTAGGGTTAAGGTAAGGGTAAAGGTTAGGGTTAAGTTTAGGGTTAGGGTTAGGTTTAGAGTTAGGGTCATGGTTAGGGTAAGGGTAACGGTTAGGGTCAGTGTTAGGGTTAGGGTAAGGGTAAGGGTTAGAGTTAGGGTTAATGTTAGGTTTAATGTTGGGGTTAATGTTAGGTTTAGGGTAAGGTTTAGCGTTAGGGTTAGGGTAAGGGTATGTGTTAGGGTATAGGGTTAGGGTTAGGGTTAGGGTTAGGGTTAGGGTTAGGATTAGTGTAAGGGTTAGGCTTAGGTTTAGGGTAAGTGTAAGGTTAAGGGTTAGGGTTAGGGTTAGGGTCAGGGTTAGGGTAAGGGTAAGGGTTAGGGTTAGGGTTAGGTTTAGGGTTAGGGTACGGGTAAGGGTTAGGGTTGGAGTTAGGGTTAGGTTTAGGGTTAAGGTTAGAGTTAGGTTTAAGGTAATGATAAGGGTTAGGTTTAAAGTTAGGGGTAGGGTTAGGTTTAGGTTTAAGGTTAGGTTAGGGTGAGGGTAAGGTAAGGGTTATGATTAGGTTTAGGGTTAGGGTTAGGGTTAGGGTTAGGGTAAGGGTAAGGATTACGTTTAGTGTTAGAGTTATGTTTAGGTTTAGGGTTAGGGTAAGGGTTAGGGTTAGGGTTAGTTTTAAGGTTAGGGTTAGGGTAAGGGTAAGGTTTAGGGTTAGGGTTGGGGTAAAGGTTAGGGTTAGGGTTAGAGTTAGGGTTAGGATTAGAGTTAGGTTTAAGGGTAGGGTAAGGGTAAGGGTTAGGGTTAGGGTTAGGGTTAGGTTAAGGGTTAGGGTTAGGTGTTAGTGTTAGGGTTAGGGTAAGGGTTAGGTTTAGGGTTAGGGGTTAGGGTTAGTGTTAGGGTTAGGTTAAGGTTTAGGGTTAGTGTTAGGTTTAGGGTTAGGGTTAGGATAAGGGTTAGGGTTAGGGTTAGGGTTAGGGTAAGGGTAAGGGTTAGGGTTAGGATTAGGGTTAGTGATAGGGTACTGGTTAGGGTTATGGTTAGGGTTAGGTTTAGGTTTTGTAAGGATTAGGGTAAGTTTGGGGTTAGGGTAAGTGTTAGGATTAGGGTTAGGGTTAGGGTTAGGGTAAGGGTAAGTGTTAGGGTTAGAGTTAGGAAAGGGAAAGGGTTAGGTTGGGTTAGGGTTAGGGTAAGGATTAGGGTTAGGGTTAGGGTTTGGGTAAGGGTTAGGGCTAGGGTTATGGTTAGCATTAAGGTTAGGGTTAGGGTTAGGTTAAGGGTAATGGTTAGGGTTATTGTTAGGTTTATGGTTAGGGTTAGGGGTTAGCGTTAGGGTTAGGATTAGGTTTAGGGTTTGGGTTAGGGTAGGGTAAGGGTTGGGGTTAGGTTTAGGGTTAGGATAAGGGTAAGGGTTAGCTTTAGGGTTAGGGTTAGCGTTAGGTTTAGGGTTATGGTTAGCTTTAGGATAAGACTTAGGGTTAGGGTTAGGGTAAGGGTTAGGGGAAGGATAAGGGTTAGGGTTAAGGTTAGGGTTAGGGTTAGGGTTAGGGTTAAGGTTAGGGTTAGGGTGAGGGTAAGGGTAAGGGTTAGGATTAGGTTTAGGGTTAGGGTAAGGGTAAGGGTTAGGGTTAGGATTAGGGTTAGTGATAGGGTACTGGTTAGGGTTACGGTTAGGGTTAGGTTTAGGTTTAGGGTTAGGGTTAGCATAAGAGTAAGGATTAGGGTTCGCTTTAGGGTTAGGTTTAGGGTAAGGGTAAGGGTTAAGTTTAGGGTTAGGATTAGGGTTAGGGTTAGGGTTAGGGTTAGGATAAGGGTTAGGGTTAAGGTTAGAGTTAAGGTTAGGGTTAGCATTAAGGTTAGGGTTTGGGTGAGGTTAAGGGTAAGGTTTAGGGTTAGGTTTAGGGTTAGGGTTAGGGTAAGGGTAAGGGTTAGGGTTAGGGTTAGGATTGGGGTTAGGTTTAGGGTTAGAGTTAGGTTAGGGTTAGGGTTAAGGTAAGGGTAATGGTTAGGGTTAAGTTTAGGGTTTAGGGCTAGGTTTAGAGTTAGGGTTATTGTTAGTGTAAGGGTAATGTTTACGGTTAATGTTAGGGTTAGAGTTAGGGTAAGGGTAAGGGATAGGGTTAGGGTTAATGTTAGGTTTAATGTTGGGGTTAAGGTTAGGGTTAGGGTAAGGTTTAGCGTTAGGTTTAGGGTTAGGTTCAGGGTTCGGTTTAGGGTTACGGTTAGGGTTAGGGTTAGGGTAAGGGTATGTGTTAGGGATAGGGTTAGGGTTAGGGTTAGGTTTAGCGTTAGGGTAAGGGTAAGGGTAAGGGTTAGGGTTAGGTTTAGGGTTAAGTTAAGGGTAAGGGTAAGGGTTAGGTTTAGGGTTAGGGATAGGATTAGTGTAAGGGTTAGGCTTAGGTTTAGGGTAAGTGTATGGTTTAGGGTTAGGGTTAGGGTTAGGGTCAGGGTTAGGGTAAGGGTAAGGGTCTAGAGGTAGGGTAAGGGTTAGGTTTAGGGTTAGGTTAGGGTTAGGGTACGGGTAAGGTTAGTGTTGGGGTTAGGGTTAGGGTTAGGTTTGGGGTTAAGGTTAGAGTTAGGTTTAAGGTAAGGATAAGGGTTAGGTTTAAGGTTAGGGTTAGGGTTAGGTTTAGGTTTAAGGTTAGGTTAGGGTGAGGGTAAGGTAAGGGTTATGATTAGGTTTAGGGTTAGGGTTAGTGTTAGGGTAAGGGTAAGGGTTAGGTTAAGGTTAGGGTTAGGGTTAGGGTAAGGGTAAGGATTAGGGTTAGGATTAGGGTTAGGGTTACTGTAATGATTACGGTTAGAATTAGAGTTACGTTTAGGTTTAGAGTTAGGGTAAGGTTTAGGGTTAGAGTTAGTTTTAAGGTTATGGTTAGGGTTAGGGTTACGGTAAGTTTAGGGTTAGGGTTGGGGTAAGGGTTAGGGTTAGGGTTAGTGTTAGGGTTAGGATAAGAGTTAGGTTTAGGGTTAGGGTAAGGGTAAGGGTTAGGGTTAGGGTTAGGGTTAGGTTAGGTTAATGGTTAGGGTTAGGTGTTAGTGTTAGGGTTAGCGAAATGGTTAGGTTTAGGGTTAGGGGTTAGGGTTAGTGTTAGGGTTAGGTTAAGGTTTAGAGTTAGTGTTAGGTTTAGGGTTAGGTTTAGGATAAGGTTTAGGGTTAGGGTTAGGGTTAGTGTTAGGTTTAGGGATGGGGTAAGGGTTAGGGTTAGGGTTAAGTTTAGGTTTAGGGTTGGGGTTAAGTTTAGGTTTAGGGTAAGGGTAAGGGTAAGGGTAAGGATTAGGTTTAAGTTTGGGGTTAGGTTTAGGGTTAAGGTTAAGGCTAGGGTTAGGATTAGGTTTAGAGTTAGGGTTAGAGTAATGGTAAGGGTTAGGGTTAGGGTTAGAGTTAAGGTTAGGGTTAGGGTTAGGGTTAGGGTTAGGTAAGGGTTAGGGTTAGGGTAAGGGTTAGGGTGAGGGTTAGTGTTAGGGTTAGGGTTAGAGTTAGGTTTAGGGTTAGATATAGGGTTAGGGTTAGGGTTAGGTTAAGGTTAGCGTTAGGGGTTAGGGGTTAGGGTTAGGGTAAGGGTTAGGTTTAGGGTTAGGGGTTAGGGTTAGTGTTAGGGTTAGTTTAAGGGATAGGGTTAGTGTTAGGTTTAGGGTTAGGGTAAGGGAAGGGTTAGGTTTAGAGTTAGGGTTAGGGTTAGTGTTAGGGTTTAAAGGATAGGGTTAGTATTAGGTTTAGGGTTAGGGTTAGGATAAGGTTTTGGGTTAGGGTTAGGGTTAGGATAAGGGTAAGTGTTAGGGTTAAGGTTAGGGTTAGGGTTTGGGTTAGGGTTATGGTTAGGGTTAGGGTAAGGGTAAGGGTTAGGGTTAGGATTAGGGTTAGGGTTAAGGTAATGATTAGGGTTAAGGTTAGTTTTAGAATAAGGTTTAGGGTTAGGGATAGGGTAAGGGTAACGTTTAGGGTTAGGGTTAAGGTTAGGGCTAGGGTTAGGATTAGGTTTAGGGTTAGGGTTATAGTAATGGTTAGGGTTAGGGTTAGAGTTAAGTTTAGGGTTAGGGTTAGGGTTAGGTAAGAGTTAGGGTTAGGGTAAGGGTTAGGGTGAGGGTTAGTGTTAGGGTTAGGGTTAGAGTTAGGTTTAGGGTTAGGGATAGGGTTAGGGTTAGGGTTAGGTTAAGGGTTAGCGTGAGGGTTAGGGGTTAGGATTAGGGTAAGGGTTAGGTTTAGGGTTAGGGGTTAGGGTGAGTGTTAGGGTTAGTTTTAAGGGATAGGGTTAGTGTTAGGTTTAGGGTTAGGGTTAGGATAAGGTTTAGGGTTAGGGTTAGGGTTAGGGTAAGGGTAAGTGTTAGGGTTAGGGTTAGTGTTAGTGTTAGTGTTAAGGTTTGGGTAAGGGTTAGGGTTAGGGTTAGGGTTAGGTTTAGGGTTGGGGTTAAGGTTAGGTTTAGGGTCAGGGTTAGGGTTAGGGTTAGGGTTAGGGAAAGGGAAATGGTTAGGTTTGGGGTTAGGTTTAGGGTAAGGATTAGGGTTAGTGTAGGGAAAGGGTTAGGGCTAGGCTTAGGTTTCGCATTAAGGTTAGGGTTAGGGTTAGGTTAAGGGTAAGGGTTAGGGTTAGGGTTAGGGTTACGGTTATGGTTAGGGGTTAGGGCTAGGTTTAAAGTTTGGTTAAGGGTTTGGTTTAGGGTAAGGAAAGAGTTAGGGTTAGGGATAGGGTTAGGGTTCGGGTTAGGTTAGGGTTAGGGTCAGTTTAAGTGTAAGGGTTAGGTGTTAGGGTTAGTGTTATGGTTAGGGTAAGGGTTAGGGTTAGGGTTACGGATAGCATCAAGGGTTAGGTTAGGGTTAAGTTAAAGTTAACGGTTAGGGTTAGGGTTAGGTTTAGGGTTAGGTATAGCATTAAGGTTAGGATTAGTGTTAGGATAAGGGTAAGGGTTAGGGTTAGGGTAAGGGTTAGGGCTAGGGTTAGGGTTAGCATTAAGGTTAGGTTAGGGTCAGGTTAAGGGTAAGGGTTAGGTTAGGTTTAGGTTTAGGGTTACATTTAGGGGTTAGGGTTAGGTTTAGGGTTAGGTTAAGGTTTAGGGTTTGGGTAAGGAAAGAGTTAGGGTTAGGGATAGGGTTAGGGTTCGGGTTAGGTTTATGGTTAGGGTTAGTTTAAGGGTAAGGGTTAGGTTTAGGGTTAGGGTAAGGGTAAGTGTTAGGGCTAGGGTTAGGAAAAGGGAAAGGGTTAGGTTTAGGGTTAGGATTAGTGTTAGGGTAAGGATTAGGGTTAGGGTTATGGTTAGGGTAAGGGTTAGGGTAAGGGTTAGGGTTAGGAGTTATTTTAGGATTAGGTTTAGGTTTAGGTTTAGGGTTAGGGTAAAGATAAGAGTTAGGTTTAGGGATAGGGTTAGGGTTCGGTTTAGGTTTAGGATTACGGTTAGTTTAAGGGTAAGGGTTAGGTTTAGTGTTAGGTTATGGGTAAGGTTAGGATTAGGGTTAGGGTAAGGGTAAGGGTTAGGGTTAGGTTTAGGGATAGGTTAAGTGGTTGGGTTAGGGTTAGGGTTAGCGTAAGGTTTAGGTTTAAGGTTAGTGTTAGGGTAAGGTTAAGGGTTAGGGTTAAGGTTAGGGTTAGGGTTAGGGTTAGGGTTAGAGTTAGGTAAGGGTACGGTTAGGTTTAGGTTTAGGGTTAGGGTAAGGGTAAGGGTTAGGTTTAGGGTTAGGGTTAGGATTAGGGTTATGGTTAGGGTTAGGGTAAGGATAAGGGTTAGTGTTAAAGTTAGGGTTAGGGTTAGGGTTAGGGTTAGGGATAAGGTTAGGGTTAGGGTGAGGGGAAGGGTAAGAGTTAGCGTTAGGTTTAGGGTAAGGGTGAGGGTTAGGGTTAGGGTTAGGGTTTGAGTTAGGTTTAGGTTTAGGTTTAGGGTTAGGGTTAGGGTAAGGGTAAGGGTTAGGTTAGGATTAGGGTTAGCGTTAGAGTAATGTTTAGGGTTAGGGTTAGTGTGAGAGGTAGGTTTAGGTTTAGGGTTAGAGTAAGGGTAAGTTTTAGTGTTAGGTTTAAGGTTAGGTTTAGGTTTAGGGTTAGGGTTAGGGTTAGGTTACGGTTAGGGTTAGAGTAAGGGTAAGCGTTAGGGTTAGGGTTAGGGTTAAGGTTACTGTTAGGGTTAGAGTTAGGGTTAGGGTTAGAGTTAGGTTTAGGGTTAGGGTAAGGGTAAGGGTTAGGGTTATGGTTAGGGTTAGGTTAAGGGTTAGGATTAGGGGTTAGGGTTAGGGGTAAGGGTAGGGTTAGGGTTAGGGTTAGGGTCAGCGTTAGGGTAAGGGTAAGGTTTAGGGTTAGGGTTAGGTTTAGGGTTAGGTTTAGGGTTAGGGTACGGGTAAGGGTTAGTGTTGGGGTTAGTTTTAGGGTTAGGGTTAGGTTTCGGGTTAAGGTTAGAGTTAGGTTTAAGGTAAGGATAAGGGTTAGGTTTAAGGTTATTGTTATGGTTAGGGTTAGGTTTAAAGTTAGGTTAGGGTGAGGGTAATGTAAGGGTTATGATTAGGTTTTGGGTTAGGGTTAGGGTTAGGGTTAGGGTAAGGGTAAGGGTTAGGGTTAAGGTTAGGGTTAGGGTTAGGGTAAGGGTAAGGATTAGGGTTAGGATTAGGGTTAGGGTTACAGTAATGATTACGGTTAGTGTTAGAGTTACGTTTAGGTTTAGGGTTAGGGTAAGGGTTAGGGTTAGGGATAGTCTTAAGGTTACGGTTAGTGTTAGGGTTAGGGTTAGGGTAAGGTTTAGGGTTAGGGTTGGGGTAAGGGTTAGGGTTAGGATTAGTGTTAGGGTTAGGATTAGAATTAGGTTTAGGGTTAGGGTAAGGGTAAGGGTTAGGGTTAGGGTTAGGGTTAGGTTTAGATTAAGGGTTAGGGTTAGGTGTAAGGTTTAGGGTTATGGTAAGGGTTAGGTTTAGGGTTAGGAGTTAGGGTTAGTGTTGGGGTTAGGTTAAGGTTTAGGGTTAGTGTTAGGTTTAGGCTTAGGGTTAGCATAAGGGTTAGGGTTAAGGTTAGGTTAGGATAAGAGTAATTATTAGGGTTAGGGTTAGTGTTAGGTTTAGGGTTGGGTTAAGGGTTAGGGTTAGGGTTAAGGTTAGGTTTAGGGTTCGGGATCAGGTTAGGTTTAGGGTAAGGGTAAGGGTAAGGATTAGGGTTAAGTTTGGGGTTAGGGTAAGTGTTAGGTTTAGGGTTAGGGTTAGGGTTAGGGTAAGGGTAAGTGTTAGGGTTAGAGTTAGGAAAGGGAAAGGGTTAGGTTTAGGTTAGGGTTAGGGTAAGGATTAGGGTTAAGGTTAGGGTTAGTGTAAGGGTTAGGGCTAGGGTTAGGGTTAGCCTGAAGGTTAGGGTTAGGGTTAGGTTAAGGGTAATTGTTAGGTTTATTGTTAGGGTTATGGTTAGGGTTAGGTGTTAGGATTAGGGTTAGGGTTAGGTTTAGGGGTAGGGTTAGGGTAAGGATAAGGGTTAGGGTTAGGTTTAGGGTTAGGATAAGGGTAAGGGTTATGTTTAGGGTTAGGGTTAGCGTTAGGTTTAGGGTTATGGTTAGCTTAAGGATAAGAGTTAGGCTTAGGGTTAGGGTTAGGGTAAGGGTAAGGGTTAGGGTTAGGATTAGGGTTAGGGATAGGGTACTGGTTAGGGTTACGGTTAGGGTTAGGGTTATGTTTAGGGTTAGGGTTAGCGTAAGGGTAAGGTTTAGAGTTAGGGTTAGAGTTAGGTTTAGGGTTGGGGTTATGGTTAGGATTATGGTTACGATAGGGATAAGAGTTAGGGTTAGGGTTAGGGTTAGGGTAATGTTTAGGGTTAGGTTTAGGGTTAGGGTTAGGTGTAGGGTTACGGTTAGGGTTACGGTTAGGGTAAGAGTATGTATTAGGTTTAGCGTTAGGTTTGGGGTTAGGATTAGGGTTAAGGTAAGGGTAAGGTTTAGGGTTAGGGTTAGGGTTAGGGTTAGGTTTAGGGTAAGGGTTAGGGGTAGTTTTACGGTAAGGGTAAGGTTAACGGTTAGGGTTAGGGTTAGGGTAAGGTTAAGGGTAAGGGTTAGGGTTAGGGTTAGGGTTAGGGGTCAGGGGTTAGGGTTGGGGTTAGGGTTAGGTTTAGGGTTGGGGATAAGGTTATGCTTAGGGTTACGGTAGGGGTAAGAGTTAGGGTTAGGGTTATGGTTAGGTTAAGGGTTGGGTTAGTGTTAGGGTTGGGGTTAGGTATAGGGTTACGGTTAGGGCTAGGATTAGTGTTAGGGTAAGGGTATGTGTTAGGTTTCGGTTTAGCGTTAGCGTTAGGGTAAGGGTAAAGTTTTGGGTTAGGGTTATTGTTAAGGTAAGGGTAAGGGTTAGGGTTAGGGTTAGGGTTAGGGTTAGAGCAAGGGTAAGGTTTACGGTTAGGGTTAGGGTTAGGGTTAGAGTAAGGGTAAAGGTAAGGTTTACGGTTAGGGTTAGGGTTAGGGTTTTGGTAAGGGTAAGGGATAGGGTTAGGGGTTAGGTTTAGGGTTAGGGTTAACGTAAGGGTAAGGGTTTAGGGTTGGGGTTAAGGTTAGGATTAGGGTTACGGTAGAGGTAAGAGTTAGGGTTAGGGTTAGGGTAAGGGTTTGGGTTAGGGTTAGGGTAAGGGTTAGGGTTAGGTAAGGGTATTTATTAGGTTTAGCATTAGGTTTGGGGTTAGGGTTAGCGTTAGGGTAAGGATAAAGTTTTGGTTTAGGATTAGGGTTAAGGTAAGGGAAAGGGTTAGGGTTAGGGTTAGGGTTAGGTTTAGGGTAAGGGTTAGGGGTAGGTTTACGGTAAGGGTATGGTTTACGGTTAGGGTTAGGGTTAGGGTAAGGGTAAGGGTTAGGTTAGGGTTAGGTTTAGGGTAAGGGTTAGGGTTAGGGTTAGTGTTAGGATAAGGGTAAGTGTTAGGGGTTAGGGTTAGTGTTAGTGTTAGTGTTAGGGTTGGGGTAAGGGTTAGGGTTAGGGTTAGGGTTAGGGTTAGGGTTGGGGTTAAGGTTAGTTTTAGGGTTAGGGTAAGGGTAAGGGTTAGGGTTAAGGTTAGGGTTAGGGTAAGTGTTAGGGTTAGGGTTAGGGTTAGGGTTAGGGTTAGTGAAAGGGAAAGGGTAAGGTTTACGGTTAGGGTTAGGGTAAGGATTAGGTTTAGGGTTAGGGTAAGGGTTAGGGCTAGGGTTAGCGTTCGCATTAAGGTTAGGGTTAGGGTTAGGTTAAGGGTAAGGGTTAGGGTTAGGGTTAGGGTTACGGTTACGGTTACGATTAAGGAAAGAGTGAGGGTTAGGGATAGAGTTAGGGTTAGGGTTAGGTTTAGGGTTAGGGTCAGTTTAAGGGTAAGGTTTAGGTTTAGGGTTAGGGTTATGGTTAAGGTTAGGGTTAGGGTTAGGGTAGGGTAAGGGTAAGGGTTAGGGTTAGGTAAGGGTTAGGGTTAGGGTAAGGGTAAGGTTTAGGGTTAAGGTTAGGGTTAGTGTTAGGTTTAAAGTTAGGGTTAGGATAAGGTTTAGGGTTAGGGTTAGGGTTAGGATAAAGGTAAGTGTTAGGGTTAGGGTTAGTGTGAGTGTTAGTGTTATGGTTGGGGTTAGGGTTAGGGTTAGGGTTAGGGTTAGGTTTAGCATTGGGGTTAAGGTTAGGTTTAGGGTTAGGGTAAGGGTAAGGGTTAGGGTTAAGGTTAGGGTTAGGGTAAGTGTTACGGTTAGGGTTAGGGTTAGGGAAAGGGAAAGGGTTAGGTTTAGGGTTAGGGTTAGGGTAAGTGTTTGGGTTAGGGTTAGGATTAGTTTTAGGGTAAGGGTAAGGGTTAGGTTTAGGATTCGGAAATGGTAATTTTAGGGTTAGGGTTAGGATTAGGGTTAGGGTAAGGATTAGGGTTAGAGTTATGGTTAGGGTAAGGGTTAGGGTTAGGGTAAGGGTTAGGGTTAGGTATAGAATTAAGATTAGGATTAGGGTTAGGTTAAGGGTAAGGGTTAAGTTTAGGGTAAGCGTTAGGTTTAGGGTTAGGGTTAGCATTAAGATTAGGGTTAGGGTTAGGTTAAGGGTAAGGGTTAGGGTTAGGGTAAGGGTTAGGGTTAGGTATAGCATTAAGATTAGGATTAGGGTTAGGTTAAGGGTAAGGGTTAAAGTTAGGGTAAGGGTTAGGTCTAGAGTTAGGGTTAGCATTAAGATTAGGGTTAGGGTTAGGTTAAGGGTAAGGGTTAGTGTTAGGTTTAGGGTGAGGGTAAGGGAAGGTTAGGTTTAGAGTTAGGGTTAGGGTTAGGGTAAGGATAAGGGTTACGGTTAAGGTTAGGGTTAGGGTTAGGGTTAGGGTTAAGGTTAGGGTTAGGGTTAGGTTAAAGGTAAGGGTTAGGGTTAGGTTTAGGGTAAGGGTTAGGTTTAGAGTTAGTGTTTGGGTTAGGATTAGGGTTAGGGTTAGGGTAAGGGTAAGGGTTAGGTTAAGGTTAGGGTTAGGGTAAGTGTTAGGGTTAGGGTTAGGGTTAGGGAAAGGGAAAGGGTTAGGTTTAGGGTTAGGGTTAGGGTAAGTGTTCGGGTTAGGGTTAGGGTTAGGATTAGTGTTAGGGTAAGGGTTAGTGTTAGGTTTAGGGTTAGGGTTAGGATAAGGTTTAGGGTTAGGGTTAGGGTTAGGGTTGGGGTTAAGGTTTGGTTTAGGGTTAGGGTAAGGGTAAGGGTTAGGGTTAGGATTATGGTTAGGGAAAGGGAAAGGGTTAGGTTTAGGATTTGTATAAGGGTAAGGATTAGGGTTAGGGTTAGGGTAAGGGTTTGGGCTAGGGTTAGGGTTCGCATTAAGGTTAGCATTAGGGTTATATTAAGGGTAAGGGTTAGGGATAGGGTTAGGGTTATGGTTACGGTTAGGGTTTAGGGTTAGGTTTAGGGTTTGCTTAAGGGTTCAGATTAGGGTAAGGAAAGAGTTAGGGTTAGGGATAGGGTTAGGGTTCGGGTTAGATTTAGGGTTAGGGTCAGTTTACGGGTAGGGGTTAGGTTTAGGCTTAGGGTAATGGTTAAGGTTAGGGTTAGGGTTAGGATAGGGTAAGGGTTAGTGTTAGGGTTAGGGTTAGGGTAAGGGTTAGGATTAGGGTAAAGGTAAGGGTTAGGGTTAAGGTTAGGGTTAGTGTTAGGTTTAGGGTTATGGTTAGGTATAGGGTTGGGTTAAAGGTTAGGTTTAGGGTTAGGGTAAGGGTAAAGTTTAGGATTAGGGTTAGGGTTAGGGTAAGTGTTCGGGTTAGGGTTAGGTTTAGGATTAGTGTTAGAGTAAGGGTAAGGGTTAGGGTTAGGGTTAGGAAAAGGGTAAAGTTAGGGTTAGGGTTAGGATTAGGGTTAGGGTAAGGTTTAGGGTTAGGGTTATGGTTAGGGTAAGGGTTAGGGTTAGGGTTATGGATAGCATTAAGGTTAGTATTAGGGTTAGATTAAGGGTAAGGGTTAGGGTTAGGTTAGCGTTAGGGTTAGGGTTAGGTATAGCATTAAGGTTAGGATTAGGGTTAGGTTACGAGTAAGGGTTAGGGTTAGGGTAAGGGTTAGGGCTAGGGTTAGGTTAGCATTAAGGTTAGGGTTAGGGTTACGTTATGGGTAAGGGTTAGGGTTAGGTTTAGGGTTACGGTTGAAGTTAGGGTTAGGTTTAGGGATAAGTTAAGGGTTAGGGTTAGGGTAAGGAAAGAGTTAGGGTTAGGGATATGGTTAGGATTGGGTTAGGTTTAGAGTTAGGTTAGTTTTAAGGGTAAGGGTTAGGTTTAGGGTTAGGGTTATGGTTAAGGTTAGGGTTAGGGTTAGGGTAAGGGTAAGGGTTAGGGTTAGGGTTAGGGTAAGAGTTAGGGTAAAGGTTCATGTAACGGTAAGGTGAGGTTAAGGTTAGGGTTCGTGTTAGGGTTAGGGTTATGGTTAGGTATAGGGTTAGGGATAAGGTTAGGTTTAGGGTCAGGGTAAGGGTAAGTGTTAGGGTTAGGGTTAGGGTAAGGGTTAGGGCTAGGCTTAGGTAAAGGGTAAGGTTTAGGGTTAGGTTTAGGATTAGCGTTAGAGTAAGGATTAGGGTTAGGGTTATGGTTAGGGTAAGGGTTAGGGTTAGGGTTAGGGATAGCATTAAGGTTAGGATTAGGGTTAGGTTAAGAATAAGGGTTAGAGTTAGGGCTAGGGTTACGGTTAGGGTTAGGGGTTATTTTTAGGATTAGGGTTAGGTTTAGGGTTAGGGTTAGGGTAAAGATAAGAGTTAGGGTTAGGGATAGGGTTAGGGTTCGGTTTAGGTTTAGTGTTACGGTTAGTTTAAGGGTAAGGGTTAGGTTTAGTGTTAGGTTATGGTTAAGGGTAGGGTTAGGGTTAGGGTAAGGGTAAGGTTTAGGGTTAGGGTTAGGGATAGGTTAAGGGTTGGGGTTAGGGTTAGGGTTAGGTTTAGGGTTATAATTAAGGTTAGGGTGAGGGTTAGGATAAGGGTAAGGGTTAGGGTTAGGGTTAGGGTATGGGTTAGCGTAAGGGTTAGGTTTAGGGTTAGTGTTAGGGTAAGGGTAAAGGTTAGGGTTAAGGTTAGGGTTAGGGTTAGGGTTAGGGTTAGGTAAGGTAAGGGTTAGGGTTAGGTTAAGGGTTAGGGTAAGGTAAGGGTTAGGTTTAGGGTTAGGGTTAGGATTATTGTTTGGGTTAGGGTAAGGGTAAGGATAAGGGTTAGTGTTAAAGCTAGGGTTAGGGTTAGGGTTAGGGATAAGGTTAGGGTTAGGGTGAGGGGAAGGGTAAGAGTTAGAGTTAGGTTTAGGGTAGGGGTAAGGGTTAGGGTTAGGGTTAGGGTTTGAGTTAGGGTTAGGTTTAGGATTAGGGTAAGGGTAAGGGTTAGGGTTAGGATTAGGGTTAGGGTTAGGGTTAGGGTTAGGGTAAGGTATAGGGTTAGGGTTATAGTTACGTTAGGTTAGGGTTAGGTTTAGGTTTAGGGTTAGGGTTAGGGTAAGGGTAAGGGTTAGGGTTATGGTTAGGGTAAGGGTAAGGGTTAGGTTTAGGGTTAGGGTTAGGATTTGGGTAAGGGTAAGGGTTAGGTTTAGGGTTATGGTTAGGGTTAAGGTTAGGGTAAGGTAAGGGTTAGGGTTATGGTTAGGGTTAGGTTTAGGATTAATATTAGGGTTAGGGTAAGGGTAAGGTTTAGGGTTAAGTTTAGGGTTAGTGTTAGTGTTAGGGTTAGGGTAAGGGTAAGGGTTAAGTTTAGGGTTAGGATTAGGGTTATGGTTAGGGTTAGGATAAGGGTTAGGGTTAAGGTTAGAGTTAAGGTTAGGGTTAGCATTAAGGTTAATGTTAGGGTGAGGTTAAGGTTAAGGTTATGGTTAGGTTTAGGGTTAGGGTTAGGTAAGGGTAAGGGTTAGGGTTAGGGTTAAGGTTAGGTTTAGGGCTAGAGTTAGATTAGGGTTAAGGTAAGGGTAAAGGTTAGGGTTAAGTTTAGGGTTAGGGTTAGGTTTAGAGTTAGGGTCATGGTTAGGGTAAGGGTAACGGTTAGGGTCAGTGTTAGGGTTAGGGTAAGGGTAAGGGTTAGAGTTAGGGTTAATGTTAGGTTTAATGTTGGGGTTAATGTTAGGTTTAGGGTAAGGTTTAGCGTTAGGGTTAGGGTAAGGGTATGTGTTAGGGATAGGGTTAGGGTTAGGGTTAGGGTTAGGGTTAGGGTTAGGATTAGTGTAAGGGTTAGGCTTAGGTTTAGGGTAAGTGTAAGGTTAAGGGTTAGGGTTAGGGTTAGGGTCAGGGTTAGGGTAAGGGTAAGGGTTAGGGTTAGGGTTAGGTTTAGGGTTAGGGTACGGGTAAGGGTTAGGGTTGGAGTTAGGGTTAGGTTTAGGGTTAAGGTTAGAGTTAGGTTTAAGGTAATGATAAGGGTTAGGTTTAAAGTTAGGGGTAGGGTTAGGTTTAGGTTTAAGGTTAGGTTAGGGTGAGGGTAAGGTAAGGGTTATGATTAGGTTTAGGGTTAGGGTTAGGGTTAGGGTTAGGGTAAGGGTAAGGATTACGTTTAGTGTTAGAGTTATGTTTAGGTTTAGGGTTAGGGTAAGGGTTAGGGTTAGGTTAGTTTTAAGGTTAGGGTTAGGGTAAGGGTAAGGTTTAGGTTAGGGTTGGGGTAAAGGTTAGGGTTAGGGTTAGAGTTAGGGTTAGGATTAGAGTTAGGTTAAGGGTAGGGTAAGGGTAAGGGTTAGGGTTAGGGTTAGGGTTAGGTTAAGGGTTAGGGTTAGGTGTTAGTGTTAGGGTTAGGGTAAGGGTTAGGTTTAGGGTTAGGGGTTAGGGTTAGTGTTAGGGTTAGGTTAAGGTTTAGGGTTAGTGTTAGGTTTAGGTTAGGGTTAGGATAAGGGTTAGGGTTAGGGTTAGGGTTAGGGTAAGGGTAAGGGTTAGGGTTAGGATTAGGGTTAGTGATAGGGTACTGGTTAGGGTTATGGTTAGGGTTAGGTTTAGGTTTTGTAAGGATTAGGGTTAAGTTTGGGGTTAGGGTAAGTGTTAGGATTAGGGTTAGGGTTAGGGTTAGGGTAAGGGTAAGTGTTAGGGTTAGAGTTAGAAAGGGAAAGGGTTAGGTTGGGTTAGGGTTAGGGTAAGGATTAGGGTTAGGGTTAGGGTTTGGGTAAGGGTTAGGGCTAGGGTTATGGTTAGCATTAAGGTTAGGGTTAGGGTTAGGTTAAGGGTAATGGTTAGGGTTATTGTTAGGTTTATGGTTAGGGTTAGGGGTTAGCGTTAGGGTTAGGATTAGGTTTAGGGTTTGGGTTAGGGTAGGGTAAGGGTTGGGGTTAGGTTTAGGGTTAGGATAAGGGTAAGGGTTAGCTTTAGGTTAGGGTTAGCGTTAGGTTTAGGGTTATGGTTAGCTTTAGGATAAGACTTAGGGTTAGGGTTAGGGTAAGGGTTAGGGGAAGGATAAGGGTTAGGTTAAGGTTAGGTTAGGGTTAGGGTTAGGGTTAAGGTTAGGGTTAGGGTGAGGGTAAGGGTAAGGGTTAGGATTAGGTTTAGGGTTAGGGTAAGGGTAAGGGTTAGGGTTAGGATTAGGTTAGTGATAGGGTACTGGTTAGGGTTACGGTTAGGGTTAGGTTTAGGTTTAGGGTTAGGGTTAGCATAAGAGTAAGGATTAGGGTTCGCTTTAGGGTTAGGTTTAGGGTAAGGGTAAGGGTTAAGTTTAGGGTTCAGGATTAGGGTTAGGGTTAGGGTTAGGGTTAGGATAAGGGTTAGGGTTAAGGTTAGAGTTAAGGTTAGGGTTAGCATTAAGGTTAGGGTTTGGGTGAGGTTAAGGGTAAGGTTTAGGGTTAGTTTAGGGTTAGGGTTAGGGTAAGGGTAAGGGTTAGGGTTAGGGTTAGGATTGGGGTTAGGTTTAGGGTTAGAGTTAGGTTAGGGTTAGGGTTAAGGTAAGGGTAATGGTTAGGGTTAAGTTTAGGGTTTAGGGCTAGGTTTAGAGTTAGGGTTATTGTTAGTGTAAGGGTAATGTTTACGGTTAATGTTAGGGTTAGAGTTAGGGTAAGGGTAAGGGATAGGGTTAGGGTTAATGTTAGGTTTAATGTTGGGTTAAGGTTAGGGTTAGGGTAAGGTTTAGCGTTAGTTTAGGGTTAGGTTCAGGGTTCGGTTTAGGGTTACGGTTAGGGTTAGGGTTAGGGTAAGGGTATGTGTTAGGGATAGGGTTAGGGTTAGGGTTAGGTTTAGCGTTAGGGTAAGGGTAAGGGTAAGGGTTAGGGTTAGGTTTAGGGTTAAGTTAAGGGTAAGGGTAAGGGTTAGGTTTAGGGTTAGGGATAGGATTAGTGTAAGGGTTAGGCTTAGGTTTAGGGTAAGTGTCATGGTTTAGGGTTAGGGTTAGGGTTAGGGTCAGGGTTAGGGTAAGGGTAAGGGTTAGAGGTAGGGTAAGGGTTAGGTTTAGGGTTAGGTTTAGGGTTAGGGTACGGGTAAGGTTAGTGTTGGGGTTAGGGTTAGGGTTAGGTTTGGGGTTAAGGTTAGAGTTAGGTTTAAGGTAAGGATAAGGGTTAGGTTTAAGGTTAGGTTAGGGTTAGGTTTAGGTTTAAGGTTAGGTTAGGGTGAGGGTAAGGTAAGGGTTATGATTAGGTTTAGGGTTAGGGTTAGTGTTAGGGTAAGGGTAAGGGTTAGGGTTAAGGTTAGGGTTAGGGTTAGGGTAAGGGTAAGGATTAGGGTTAGGATTAGGGTTAGGGTTACTGTAATGATTACGGTTAGAATTAGAGTTACGTTTAGGTTTAGAGTTAGGGTAAGGTTTAGGGTTAGAGTTAGTTTTAAGGTTATGGTTAGGGTTAGGGTTACGGTAAGGTTTAGGGTTAGGGTTGGGTAAGGGTTAGGGTTAGGGTTAGTGTTAGGTTAGGATAAGAGTTAGGTTTAGGGTTAGGGTAAGGGTAAGGGTTAGGGTTAGGGTTAGGGTTAGGTTAGGTTAATGGTTAGGGTTAGGTGTTAGTGTTAGGGTTAGCGAAATGGTTAGGTTTAGGGTTAGGGGTTAGGGTTAGTGTTAGGGTTAGGTTAAGGTTTAGAGTTAGTGTTAGGTTTAGGGTTAGGTTTAGGATAAGGTTTAGGGTTAGGGTTAGGGTTAGTGTTAGGTTTAGGGATGGGGTAAGGGTTAGGGTTAGGTTAAGTTTAGGTTTAGGGTTGGGTTAAGTTTAGGTTTAGGGTAAGGGTAAGGGTAAGGGTAAGGATTAGGTTTAAGTTTGGGGTTAGGTTTAGGGTTAAGGTTAAGGCTAGGGTTAGGATTAGGTTTAGAGTTAGGGTTAGAGTAATGGTAAGGGTTAGGGTTAGGGTTAGAGTTAAGGTTAGGGTTAGGGTTAGGGTTAGGGTTAGGTAAGGGTTAGGGTTAGGGTAAGGGTTAGGGTGAGGGTTAGTGTTAGGGTTAGGGTTAGAGTTAGGTTTAGGGTTAGATATAGGGTTAGGGTTAGGGTTAGGTTAAGGTTAGCGTTAGGGGTTAGGGGTTAGGGTTAGGGTAAGGGTTAGGTTTAGGGTTAGGGGTTAGGGTTAGTGTTAGGGTTAGTTTAAGGGATAGGGTTAGTGTTAGGTTTAGGGTTAGGGTAAGGGAAGGGTTAGGTTTAGAGTTAGGTTAGGGTTAGTGTTAGGGTTTAAAGGATAGGGTTAGTATTAGGTTTAGGGTTAGGGTTAGGATAGGTTTTGGGTTAGGGTTAGGGTTAGGATAAGGGTAAGTGTTAGGGTTAAGGTTAGGGTTAGGGTTTGGGTTAGGGTTATGGTTAGGGTTAGGGTAAGGGTAAGGTTAGGGTTAGGATTAGGGTTAGGGTTAAGGTAATGATTAGGGTTAAGGTTAGTTTTAGAATAAGGTTTAGGGTTAGGGATAGGGTAAGGGTAACGTTTAGGGTAGGGTTAAGGTTAGGGCTAGGGTTAGGATTAGGTTTAGGGTTAGGGTTATAGTAATGGTTAGGGTTAGGGTTAGAGTTAAGTTTAGGGTTAGGGTTAGGGTTAGGTAAGAGTTAGGGTTAGGGTAAGGGTTAGGGTGAGGGTTAGTGTTAGGGTTAGGGTTAGAGTTAGGTTTAGGGTTAGGGATAGGGTTAGGGTTAGGGTAGGTTAAGGGTTAGCGTTGAGGGTTAGGGGTTAGGATTAGGGTAAGGGTTAGGTTTAGGGTTAGGGGTTAGGGTGAGTGTTAGGGTTAGTTTAAGGGATAGGGTTAGTGTTAGGTTTAGGGTTAGGGTTAGGATAAGGTTTAGGGTTAGGGTTAGGGTTAGGGTAAGGGTAAGTGTTAGGGTTAGGGTTAGTGTTAGTGTTAGTGTTAAGGTTTGGGTAAGGGTTAGGGTTAGGGTTAGGGTTAGGTTTAGGGTTGGGGTTAAGGTTAGGTTTAGGGTCAGGGTTAGGGTTAGGGTTAGGGTTAGGGAAAGGGAAATGGTAGGTTTGGGGTTAGGTTTAGGGTAAGGATTAGGGTTAGTGTAGGGAAAGGGTTAGGGCTAGGCTTAGGTTTCGCATTAAGGTTAGGGTTAGGGTTAGGTTAAGGGTAAGGGTTAGGGTTAGGGTTAGGGTTACGGTTATGGTTAGGGGTTAGGGCTAGGTTTAAAGTTTGGTTAAGGGTTTGGTTTAGGGTAAGGAAAGAGTTAGGGTTAGGGATAGGGTTAGGGTTCGGGTTAGGTTTAGGGTTAGGGTCAGTTTAAGTGTAAGGGTTAGGTGTTAGGGTTAGTGTTATGGTTAGGGTAAGGGTTAGGGTTAGGGTTACGGATAGCATCAAGGTTAGGTTAGGGTTAAGTTAAAGTTAACGGTTAGGGTTAGGGTTAGGTTTAGGGTTAGGTATAGCATTAAGGTTAGGATTAGTGTTAGGATAAGGGTAAGGGTTAGGGTTAGGGTAAGGGTTAGGGCTAGGGTTAGGGTTAGCATTAAGGTTAGGGTTAGGGTCAGGTTAAGGGTAAGGGTTAGGTTAGGTTTAGGTTTAGGGTTACATTTAGGGGTTAGGGTTAGGTTTAGGGTTAGGTTAAGGTTTAGGTTTGGGTAAGGAAAGAGTTAGGGTTAGGGATAGGGTTAGGGTTCGGGTTAGGTTTATGGTTAGGGTTAGTTTAAGGGTAAGGGTTAGGTTTAGGGTTAGGGTAAGGGTAAGTGTTAGGGCTAGGGTTAGGAAAAGGGAAAGGGTTAGGTTTAGGGTTAGGATTAGTGTTAGGGTAAGGATTAGGGTTAGGGTTATGGTTAGGGTAAGGGTTAGGGTAAGGGTTAGGGTTAGGAGTTATTTTTAGGATTAGGTTTAGGTTTAGGTTTAGGGTTAGGGTAAAGATAAGAGTTAGGTTTAGGGATAGGGTTAGGGTTCGGTTTAGGTTTAGGATTACGGTTAGTTTAAGGTAAGGGTTAGGTTTAGTGTTAGGTTATGGGTAAGGTTAGGATTAGGGTTAGGGTAAGGGTAAGGGTTAGGGTTAGGTTTAGGGATAGGTTAAGTGGTTGGGTTAGGGTTAGGGTTAGCGTAAGGTTTAGGTTTAAGGTTAGTGTTAGGGTAAGGTTAAGGGTTAGGGTTAAGGTTAGGGTTAGGGTTAGGGTTAGGGTTAGAGTTAGGTAAGGGTACGGTTAGGTTTAGGTTTAGGGTTAGGGTAAGGGTAAGGGTTAGGTTTAGGGTTAGGGTTAGGATTAGGGTTATGGTTAGGGTTAGGGTAAGGATAAGGGTTAGTGTTAAAGTTAGGGTTAGGGTTAGGGTTAGGGTTAGGGATAAGGTTAGGGTTAGGGTGAGGGGAAGGGTAAGAGTTAGCGTTAGGTTTAGGGTAAGGGTGAGGGTTAGGGTTAGGGTTAGGGTTTGAGTTAGGTTTAGGTTTAGGTTTAGGGTTAGGGTTAGGGTAAGGGTAAGGTTAGGTTAGGATTAGGGTTAGCGTTAGAGTAATGTTTAGGGTTAGGGTTAGTGTGAGAGGTAGGTTTAGGTTTAGGGTTAGAGTAAGGGTAAGTTTTAGTGTTAGGTTTAAGGTTAGGTTTAGGTTTAGGGTTAGGGTTAGGGTTAGGTTACGGTTAGGGTTAGAGTAAGGGTAAGCGTTAGGGTTAGGGTTAGGGTTAAGGTTACTGTTAGGGGTTAGAGTTAGGGTTAGGGTTAGAGTTAGGTTTAGGGTTAGGGTAAGGGTAAGGGTTAGGGTTATGGTTAGGGTTAGGTTAGGGGTAGGATTAGGGGTTAGGGTTAGGGGTAGGGTTAGGGTTAGGGGTTAGGGTTAGGGTCAGCGGTTAGGGTAAGGGTAAGGTTTAGGGTTAGGTGGTTAGGTTTAGGGGTTAGGTAGGGGTAGGGTACGTGGGTAGGGTTAGGGTTGGGTGTAGGGGGTGGTCGGGTTAGGTTAGAGTTAGGTTTAAGGTAAGGATAAGGGTTAGGTTTAAGGTTATGGTTAGGGTTAGGTTTAGTGTTAGGGTTAGGGTGAGGGTAATGTAAGGGTTATGATTAGGTTTTGGGTTAGGGTA
>NW_028327739.1:0-39507 GCF_031878675.1 Megascapheus bottae
TGTGAAGTCAAACAATGGAGGTGTGTGAAGTCACAGAATGGAGGTTCCCGGGGCCAACCGGCAGCAAACCAGGGTTCGCAGATCGGGGTTCCTGAAATCGGGTCAAGGACTAGCAAGAAATAGAAGAGAGACAGACACAGCGGGTCTGGGATGACCGCAGTCCGGGTAAAGACTTCCGAGACTGCCGGGTTATTTTCCACTCCCCCTTCTTCCCTCCTCCTGACCCAGGGAGCCTCCAGGTGTTACATTCCTTTGGTAATTCTCAGGTCATTTACATAGATTAGGGCAAGAAAGCAATAAGACAATAAAGCCATCGTCTGATGCAAGCCAAGGTACAGATTGATTCCACTCTGGCTCACAACAGGAGGTGTGTGAAGTCACAGAATTGAAGTGTGTGAAGTCAAAATGGAGGTGTGTGAAGTCACAGAATGGAGGTCTGTGAAGACATAGAATTGAGGTGTGTGAAGTCAGAATGGAGGTGTGTGAAGTCAGAATGGAGGTGTGTGAAATCATAGAAGGGAGGTGTGTGAAGCCACAATGCAAGTGTGTGAACTCATGGAAGGGTGGTGTGTGAAGTCATGGAATGGAGGTGTGTGAAGTCATAAAATGGTGGTGTGTGAAGTCAAAAAATAGAGGCGTGTGAAGTCACAGAATGGAGTTGTGTGAAGTCACAGAATGGAGGTGTGTGAAGTCAAAAAGGTGGTGTGTGAAGTCACAGAATGGAGGAGTGTGAAGTCACAGAATGGAGGTGTGTGAAGTCAAAAAGGTGGTGTGTGAAGTCACAGAATGGAGGTGTGTGAAGTCATACAATGGAGCTGTGTAAAGTCAGAATGGAGGTGTGTGAAGTCAGAATGCTGGTTTGTGACGTCAGAATGGAGGTGTGTGAAGTCACAGAATGGAGGTGTGTGAAGTCATAGATTGGAGGTGTGTGAAGTCATAGAATGGAGGTGTGTGAATTCATAGAATGGAGGTGTGTGAAGTCACAGAATGGAGGTTTGTGAACTCAAAATGGAGGTGTTTGAAGTCACAGAATGGAGGTGTGTGAAGTCATAGAATGGAGGTGTGTGAATTCATAGAATGGAGGTGTGTGAAGTCACAGAATGGAGGTTTGTGAACTCAAAATGGAGGTGTTTGAAGTCACAGAATGGAGGTGTGTGAATTCATAGAATGGAGGTGTGTGAAGTCACAGAATGGAGGTTTGTGAACTCAAAATGGAGGTGTTTGAAGTCACAGAATGGAGGTGTGTGAAGTCATAGAATGGAGGTGTGTGAACCCAGAATGGAGGTGTGTGAAGTCACAGAATGGAGGTTTGTGAAGTCATACAATGGAGGTGTGTGAAGTCATTGAATGGATGTTTCTAAAGTAAGAATGAATGTGTGAAGTCATAGAATGGAGGTGTGTGAAGTCAAAATGGAGGTGTGTGAACTCATAGAATGGAGGTGTGTGAACTCATAGAATTGAGGTGTGTGAAGTCATGGAATGGAGGTGTGTGAAGTCCAAGAATGGAGGTGTGTGAAGTCAAACAATGGAGGTGTGTGAAGTCACAGAATGGAGGTTGCCGGGGCCAACCGGCAGCAAACCAGGGTTCGCAGATTGGGGTTCCTGAAATCGGGGCAAGGACCAGCAAGAAATAGAAGAGAGACAGACACAGCGGGTCTGGGATGACCGCAGTCCGGGTAAAGACTTCCGAGACTGCCGGGTTATTTTCCACTCCCCCTTCTTCCCTCCTCCTGACCCAGGGAACCTCCAGGTGTTACATTCATTTGGTAATTCTCAGGTCATTTACATAGATTAGGGCAAGAAAGTAATAAGACAATAAAGCCATCGTCTGATGCAAGCCAAGGTACAGATTGATTCCACTCTGGCTCACAACAGGAGGTGTGTGAAGTCACAGAATTGAAGTGTGTGAAGTCAAAATGGAGGTGTGTGAAGTCACAGAATGTAGGTCTGTGAAGACATAGAATTGAGGTGTGTGAAGTCAGAATGGAGGTGTGTGAAGTCAGAATGGAGGTGTGTGAAATCATAGAATGGAGGTGTGTGAAGCCACAATGCAGGTGTGTGAACTCATAGAAGGGTTGTGTGTGAAGTAAAATTGCAGGTGTGTGAAGTCATAGAATGGAGGTATGTGAAGTGATAGAATGGAGGTGTGTGAAGTCACAGAATGGAGGTGTGTGAAGTCATAGAATGGACGTGTGTGAAGTCACAGAATGGAGGTGTGTGAAGTCATAGAATGGAGGTGTGTGAAGTCATAGAATGGAGGACTGTGAACTCAGAATGGATGTGTGTGAAGTCATAGAATGGAGGTGTGTGAAGTCACAGAATGGAGGTGTGTGAAGTCATAGAATGGAGGTGTGTGAAGTCATAAAATGGAGGTGTGTGAACTCATAGAATGGAGGTGTGTGAAGTCATAGGATCGGGGTGTGTGAAGTCACAGAATGGAGGTGTGTGAAGTCATAAAATGGAGCTGTGTGAAGTCACAGAATGGAGGTCTGTGAAGACATAGAATTGAGGTGTGTGAAGTCAAAATGGAGGTGTGTGAACTCAGAATGGAGGTGTGTGAAGTCATAGATGGAGGTGTGTGAAGTCATAGGATGAAGGTGTGTGAAATCATAGAATGGAGTTTTGTGAAGTCACACAATGGAGCTGTGTGAAGTCAGAATGGAGGTGTGTGAAGTCATAGAATGGAGGTGTGTGAAGTCAGAATGGAGTTGTGTGAAATCACAGAGTCAAGGTGTGTGAAGTCACAATGGAGGTGTGTGAAGTCATAGAATGGAGGTGCGTGAAGTCACAGAATGGAGGTGTGTGATCATAGAATGGAGGTGTGTGAATTCATAGAATGGAGCTGTGTGAAGTCAGAATGGAGGTGTGTGAAGTGAGAATGGAGGGGTGTGAAGTCTGAATGGAGGTGTGTGAAGTCAGAATGGAGGGGTGTGAAGTCTGAATGGAGGTGTGTGAAGTCACAGATTGGAAGTGTGTTAAGTCACAGAAAGGAGGTGTGTGAAGTCACAGAATGGATGTTTGTGAAGTAAGAATGAAGGTGTGTGAAGTCATAGAATGGAGGTGTGTGAAGTCAAATTGGAGGTGTGTGAACTCATAGAATGGAGGTGTGTGAACTCATAGAATGGAGGGGTGTGAAGACATGGAATGGAGGTGTGTGAAGTCAAAGAATGGAGGTGTATGAAGTGAAACAATAGAGGTGTGTGAAGTCACAGAATGGAGGTGTGTGAAGTCACAAAATGGAAGTGTGTGAAGTCAAAACGAAGCTGTGTGAAGTCACTGAATGGAGGTGTGTGAAGTCACAGAATGGAGGTGTGTGAAGTCAAAAAGGTGGTTAGTGAAGTCACAGAATGGAGGTGTTTGAAGTCATAGAATGGAGGTGTGTGAAATCATAGAAGGAGTTATGTGAAGTCCGAATGGAGGTGTGTGAAGTCACAGAATTGAGGTGTGTGAAGTCACAGAATGGAGGTGTGTGAAGTCAGAATGAAGGTGTGTGAAGTCACAGAATGGAGGTGTGTGAAGTCACAGAATGGATGTTTGTGAAGTAAGAATGAAGGTGTTTGAAGTCATAGAGTGGAGGTGTTTGAAGTCACAGAATGGAGGTGTGTGATGTCATAGAATGGAGGTGTGTGAAGTCATAGATTTGAGGTGTGTGAAGTCATAGAATGGAGGTGTGTGAAGTCATAAAATGGAGGTGTGTGAACTCATAGAATCGAGGTGTGTGAAGTCATAGATTGGTGGTTTTTGATGTCAACGAATGGAGGTGTGTGAAGTCACAGAATGGAGGTGTATGAAGTCAGATTGGAGGTGTGTGAAATCACAGAATGGAGGTGTGTGAAGTCATAGAATGGAGGTGTGTGAAGTCAGAATGGAGTTGTGTGAAATCACAGAGTCAAGGTGTGTGAAGTCACAATGGAGGTGTGTGAAGTCATAGAATGGAGGTGCGTGAAGTCACAGAATGGAGGTGTGTGATCATAGAATGGAGGTGTGTGAATTCATAGAATGGAGCTGTGTGAAGTCAGAATGGAGGTGTGTGAAGTGAGAATAGAGGGGTGTGAAGTCTGAATGGAGGTGTGTGAAGTCAGAATGGAGGGGTGTGAAGTCTGAATGGAGGTGTGTGAAGTCACAGATTGGAGGTGTGTTAAGTCACAGAAAGGAGGTATGTGAAGTCACAGAATGGATGTTTGTGAAGTAAGAATGAAGTTGTGTGAAGTCATAGAATGAAGGTGTGTGAAGTCAAATTGGAGGTGTGTGAACTCATAGAATGGAGGTGTGTGAACTCATAGAATGGAGGTGTGTGAAGTCATGGAATGCAGGTGTGTGAAGTCAAAGAATGGAGGTGTGTGAAGTGAAGTAATAGAGGTGTGTGAAGTCACAGAATGGAGGTGTGTGAAGTCACAAAATGGAAGTGTGTGAAGTCAAAACGAAGGTGTGTGAAGTCACAGAATGGAGGTGTGTGAAGTCACAGAATGGAGGTGTGTGAAGTCAAAAAGGTGGTGTGTGAAGTCACAGAATGGAGGTGTGTGAAGTCATAGAATGCAGGTGTGTGAAATCATAGAAGGAGGTATGTGAAGTCAGAATGGAGTTGTGTGAAGTCACAGAATTGAGGTGTGTGAAGTCACAGAATGGAGGTGTGTGAAGTAATAGAATGGAGGTGTGTGAAGTCAGAGAATGGATGTTTCTGAAGTAAGAATGAAGGTGTGTGAAGTCATAGAATGGAGGTGTGTGAAGTCATAGAATGGATGTTTCTAAAGTAAGAATGAAGGTGTGTGAAGTCATAGAATGGAGGTGTGTGAAGTCAAAATGGAGGTGTGTGAACTCATAGAATGGAGGTGTGTGAACTCATAGAATTGAGGTGTGTGAAGTCATGGAATGGAGGTGTGTGAAGTCCAAGAATGGAGGTGTGTGAAGTCAAACAATGGAGGTGTGTGAAGTCACAGAATGGAGGTTGCCGGGGCCAACCGGCAGCAAACCAGGGTTCGCAGATTGGGGTTCCTGAAATCGGGGCAAGGACTAGCAAGAAATAGAAGAGAGACAGACACAGCGGGTCCGGGATGACCGCAGTCCAGGTAAAGACTGCCTAGACTGCCGGGTTATTTTCCACTCCCCCTTCTTCCCTCCTCCTGACCCAGGGAACCTCCAGGTGTTACATTCATTTGGTAATTCTCAGGTCATTTACATAGATTAGGGCAAGAAAGCAATAAGACAATAAAGCCATCATCTGATGCAAGAAAAGGTACAGATTGATTCCACTCTGGCTCACAACAGGAGGTGTGTGAAGTCACAGAACTGAAGTGTGTGAAGTCAAAATGGAGGTGTGTGAAGTCACAGAATGGAGGTCTGTGAAGACATAGAATTGAGGTGTGTGAAGTCAGAATGGAGGTGTGTGAAGTCAGAATGGAGGTGTGTGAATTCATAGAATGGAGGTGTGTGAAGCCACAATGCAGGTGTGTGAACTCATGGAATGAAGGTGGGTGAAGTAAAATTGCAGGTGTGTGAAGTCATAGAATGGAGGTATGTGAAGTCATAGAATGGAGGTGTGTGAAGTCACAGAATGGAGGTGTGTGAAGTCATAGAATGGAGGTGTGTGAAGTTACAGAATGGAAGTGTGTGAAGTCAGAATGGATGTGTGTGAAGTCACAGAATGGAGGTGTGTGAACTCAGAATGGAGGTGTGTGAAGTCATAGATGGAGGTGTGTGAAGTCATAGTATGGAGGTGTTGTGAAATCACAGAATGGAGTTTTGTGAAGTCACAGAATGGAGCTGTGTGAAGTCAGACGGAGGTGTGTGAAATCATAGATGGAGGTGTCCGAAGTCAGAATGGAGGTGTGTGAAGTCACAGATTGAGGTGTGTGAAGTCACAGAATGGAGGTGTGTGAAGTCAGAATGAAGGTGTGTGAAGTCACAGAATGGAGGTGTGTGAAATCACAGAATGGATGTTTGTGAAGTAAGAATGAAGGTGTTTGAAGTCATAGAGTGGAGGTGTGTGAAGTCACAGAATGGAGGTGTGTGAAGTCATAGAATGGAGGTGTGTGAAGTCATAGAATTGAGGTGTGTGAAGTCATAGAATGGAGGTGTGTGAAGTCATAAAATGGAGGGTGTGTGAACTCATAGAATGGAGGTGTGTGAAGTCATAGAATGGAGTTGTGTGAAGTCATAGAATGGTGGTTTTTGATGTCAACGAATGGAGGTGTGTGAAGTCACAGAATGGAGGTGTGTGAACTCAGAATGGAGGTGTGTGAAGTCACAGAATGGAGTTTGTGAAGTCATAGAATGGAGGTGTGTGAAGTCAGAGAATGGATGTTTCTGAAGTAGAATGAAGGTGTGTGAAGTCATAGAATGGAGGTGTGTGAAGTCAAATTGGAGGTGTATGAACTCATAGAATGAGGTGTGTGCACTCATAGAATGGAGGTGTGTGAAGTCATGGAATGGAGGTGTGTGAAGTCAAAGAATGGAGGTGTGTGAAGTGAAACAATAGAGGTGTGTGAAGTCACAGAATGGAGGTGTGTGAAGTCACAAAATGGAAGTGTGTGAAGTCAAAACGAAGGTGTGTGAAGTCACTGAATGGAGGTGTGTGAAGTCACCTAATGGAGGTGTGTGAAGTCAAAAGTGGTGTGTGAAGTCACAGAATGGAGGTGTGTGAAGTCATAGAATGGAGGTGTGTGAAAATATAGAGGAGGTATGTGAAGTCAGAATGGAGGTGTGAGCAGTCACAGAATTAAGGTGTGGAAGTCACAGAATGTAGGTGTGTGAAGTCAGAATGAAGGTGTGTGAAGTCACAGAATGGAGGTGTGTGAAGTCACAGAATGGATGTTTGTGAAGTAAGAATGAAGGTGTTTGAAGTCATAGAGTGGAGGTGTTTGAAGTCACAGAATGGAGGTGTGTGAAGTCATAGAATGGAGGTGTGTGAAGTCATAGAATTGAGGTGTGTGAAGTCATAGAATGGAGGTGTGTGAAGTCATAAAATGGAGGTGTGTGAACTCATAGAATGGAGGTGTGTGAAGTCATAGAATGGTGGTTTTTGATGTCAACGAATGGAGGTGTGTGAAGTCATAGAATGGAGGTGTGTGAAGTCAGATTGGAGGTGTGTGAAATCACAGAATGGAGGTGTGTGAAGTCACAGAATGGAGGTGTGTGAACTCAGAATGTAGGTGTGTGAAGCCACAGAATGGAGGTGTGTGAAGTCATAGAATGGAAGTGTGTGAAATCATAGAATGGAGGTGTGTGAAGTCACAGAATTGAGGTGTGTGAAGTCAGAATGGAGGTGTGTGAAGTCAGAATGGAGGTGAGTGAAGTCATAGAATGGAAGTGTGTGAAATAATAGAATGGAGGTCTATGAACTCAGAATGGGGGTTTGTGAAGTCATAGAATGGAGGTGTGTGAAGTCACAGAATGGAGGTGTGTGAACTCAGAATGGAGGTGTGTGAAGTCACAGAATGGAGGTTTGTGAAGTAATAGAATGGAGGTGTGTGAAGTCAGAGAATGGATGTTTCTGAAGTAAGAATGAAGGTGTGTGAAGTCATAGAATGGAGGTATGTGAAGTCAAATTGGAGGTGTGTGAACTCATAGAATGGAGGTGTGTGAACTCATAGAATGGAGGTGTGTGAAGTCATGGAATGGAGGTGTGTGAAGTCAAAGAATGGAGGTCTGTGGAGTGAAACAATAGAGGTGTGTGAAGTCACAGAATGGAGGTGTGTGAAGTCACAAAAATGGAAGTGTGTGAAGTCAAAACGAAGGTGTGTGAAGTCACAGAATGGAGGTGTGTGAAATCACAGAATGGAGGTGTGTGAAGTCAAAAAGTTGGTGTGTGAAGTCACAGAATGGAGGTGTGTGAAGTCATAGAATAGAGGTGTGTGAAATCAAAAAGGAGGTATGTGAAGTCAGAAGGGAGGTGTGTGAAGTCACAGTATTGAGGTGTGTGAAGTCACAGAATGGAGGTGTGTGAAGTCAGAATGAAGGTGTGTGAAGTCACAGAATGGAGGTGTGTGAAGTCACAGAATGGATGTTTGTGAAGTAAGAATGAAGGTGTTTGAAGTCATAGAGTGGAGGTGTTTGAAGTCACAGAATGGAGGTATGTGAAGTCATAGGTTTGAGGTGTGTGAAGTCATAGAATGGAGGTGTGTGAAGTCATAAAATGGAGGTGTGTGAACTCATAGAATGGAGGTGTGTGAACTCATAGAATGGTGGTTTTTGATGTCAACGAATGGAGGTGTGTGAAGTCATAGGATGGAGGTGTGTGAAGTCAGATTGGAGGTGTGTGAAATCACAGAATGGAGGTGTGTGAACTCAGAATGGAGGTGTGTGAAGTCATAGTTGGAGGTGTGTGAAGTCATAGTATGGAGGTGTGTGAAATCACAGAATGGAATTTTGTGAAGTCACAGAATGGAGCTGTGTGAAGTCAGAACGGAGGGTGTGAGTCACAGAATGGAGCTGTGTGAAGGTCAGAACGGAGGTGTGTGAAGTCATAGTATGGAGGTGTGTGAAATCACAGAATGAATTTTGTGAAGTCACAGAATGGAGCTGTGTGAAGTCAGAACGGAGGTGTGTGAACTCATAGAATGGAGGTGTGTGAAGTCATAGAATGGTGGTTTTTGATGTCAACGAATGGAGGTGTGTGAAGTCTAGAATGGAGTGTGAAGTCAGATTGGAGGTGTGTGAAATCACAGAATGGAGGTGTGTGAGAGTCACAGAATGGAGGTGTGTGAACTCAGAATGTAGGTGTGTGAAGCCACAGAATGGAGGTATGTGAAGTCACAATGGAGGTGTGTGAAGTCATAGAATTTAGGTGTGTGAAGTCACAAATGGAGGTGTGTGAAGTCATAAAATGGAGGTGTGTGAAGTCATAGAATGGAGGTTAGTGAAGTCAGAATGGAGGTGTGTGAAGTGCAGAATTGAGGTGTGTGAAGTCACAGAATGGAGGGTGAAGTCAGAATGAAGGTGTGTGAAGTCACAGAATGGAGGTGTGTGAAGACACAGAATGGATTGTTGTGAAGTAAGAATGAAGGTGTTTGAAGTCATAGAGTGGAGGTGTGTGAAGTCACAGAATGGAGGTGTGTAGAAGTCATAGAATGGAGGTGTGTGAGTCATAAAATGGAGGTCTGGACTCATAAATTGGAGGTGTGTGAAGTGAAAATGGAGTTGTGTGAAGTCATAGAATGGTGTTTTTGATGTCATCGAATGGAGGTGTGTGAAGTCACAGAATAGAGGTGTGTGAACTCAGAATGGAGGTGTGTGAAAGTCATAGATGGAGGTGTGTGAAGTCATAGTATGGAGGTGTGTGAAATCACAGAATGGAATTTTGTGAAGTCACAGAATGGAGCTGTGTGAAGTCAGAACGGAGGTGTGTGAAGTCACAGAATGGAGCTGTGTGAAGTCAGAACCGGAGGTGTGTGAAGTCATAGTATGGAGGTGTGTGAAATCACAGAATGGAATTTTGTGAAGTCACAGAATGGAGCTGTGTGAAGTCAGAACGGAGGTGTGTGAACTCTAGAATGGAGGTGTGTGAAGTCATAGATAGGTGGTTTTAGATGTCAACGAATGGAGGTGTGTGAAGTCATAGAATGGAGGTGTGTGAAGTCAGATTGGAGGTGTGTGAAATCACAGAATGGAGTGTGTGAAGTCACAGAATGGAGGTGTGTGAACTCAGAATGTAGGTGTGTGAAGCCACAGAATGAGGTATGTGATAGTCACAATGGAGGTGTGTGAAGTCATAGAATTTAGGTGTGTGAAGTCACAAAATGGAGGTGTGTGAAGTCATAAAATGGAGGTGTGTGAAGTCATAGAATGGAGGTTAGTGAAGTCAGAATGGAGGTGTGTGAAGTGACAGAATTGAGGTGTGTGAAGTCACAGAATGGAGGTGTGTGAAGTCAGAATGAAGGTGTGTGAAGTCACAGAATGGAGGTGTGTGAAGACACAGAATGGATTGTTGTGAAGTAAGAATGAAGGTGTTTGAAGTCATAGAGTGGAGGTGTGTGAAGTCACAGAATGGAGGTGTGTGAAGTCATAGAATGGAGGTGTGTGAAGTCATAAAATGGAGGTGTGTGAACTCATAAAATGGAGGTGTGTGAAGTGAAAATGGAGTTGTGTGAAGTCATAGAATGGTGGTTTTTGATGTCATCGAATGGAGGTGTGTGAAGTCACAGAATAGAGGTGTGTGAACTCAGAATGGAGGTGTGTGAAGTCACAGAATGGAGGTTTGTGAAGTCATAGAATGGAGGTGTGTGAAGTCAGAGAATGGATGTTTCTGAAGTAAGAATGAAGGTGTGTGAAGTCATAGAATGGAGGTGTGTGAAGTCAAATTGGAGGTGTGTGAACTCATAGAATGGAGGTGTGTGAACTCATAGAATGGAGGTGTGTGAAGTCATAGAATGGAGGTGTGTGAAGTCAAAGAATGGAGGTGTGTGAAGTGAAACATTAGAGGTGTGTGAAGTCACAGAATGGAGGTGTGTGAAGTCACAATATGGAAGTGTGTGAAGTCAAAACGAAGGTGTGTGAAGTCACAGAATGGAGGTGTGTGAAGTCACAGAATGGAGGTGTGTGAATTCAAAAAGGTGGTGTGTGAAGTCACAGAATGGAGGTGTGTGAAGTCATAGAATGGAGGTGTGTGAAATCATAGAAGGAGGTATGTGAAGTCAGAATGGAGGTGTGTGAAGTCACAGAATTGAGGTGTGTGAAGTCACAGAATGGAGGTGTGTGAAGTGAGAATGAAGGTGTGTGGAGTCACAGTATGGAGGTGTGTGAAGTCACAGAATGGATGTTTGTGAAGTAAGAATGAAGGTGTTTGAAGTCATAGAGTGAAGGTGTTTGAAGTCACAGAATGGAGGTGTGTGATGTCATAGAATGGAGGTGTGTGAAGTCATAGAATTGAGGTGTGTGAAGTCATAGAATGGAGGTGTGTGAAGTCATAAAATGGAGGTGTATGAACTCATAGAATGGAGGTGTCTGAAGTCATAGAATGGTGGTTTTTGATGTCAACGAATGGAGGTGTGTGAAGTCATAGAATGGAGGTGTGTGAAGTCAGATTGGAGGTGTGTGAAATCACAGAATGGAGGTGTGTGAAGTCACAGAATGGAGGTGTGTGAACTCAGAATGTAGGTGTGTGAAGCCACGGAATGGAGGTGTGTGAAGTCATAGAATGGAAGTGTGTGAAATCATAGAATGGAGGTGTTTGAAGTCACAGAATTGAGGTGTGTGAAGTCAGAATGGAGGTGTGTGAAGTCAAATGGAGGTGAGTGAAGTCATAGAATGGAAGTGTGTGAAATCATAGAATGGAGGTGTGTGAAGTCACAGAATGGATGTTTGTGAAGTAAGGATGAAGGTGTGTGAAGTCATAGAATGGAGGTTTGTGAAGTCAAATTGGAGGTGTGTGAACTCATAGAATGGAGGTGTGTGAACTCATAGAATGGAGGTGTGTGAAGTCATGGAATGGAGGTGTGTGAAGTCAAAGAATGGAGGTGTGTGAAGTGAAACAATAGAGGTGTGTGAAGTCACAGAATGGAGGTGTGTGACGTCACAAAATGGAAGTGTGTGAAGTCAAAATGAAGGTGTGTGAAGTCACAGAATGGAGGTGTGTGAAGTCACAGAATGGAGGTGTGTGAAGTCAAAAAGGTGGTGTGTGAAGTCACAGAATGGCGGTGTGTGAACTCATAGAATGGAGGTGTGTGAAATCATAGAAGGAGGTATGTGAAGTCAGAATGGAGGTGTGTGAACTCACAGAATTGAGGTGTGTGAAGTCACAGAATGGAGGTGTGTGAAGTCACAGAATGGATGTTTGTGAAGTAAGAATGAAGGTGTTTGAAGTCATAGAGTGGAGGTGTTTGAAGTCACAGAATGGAGGTGTGCGAAGTCATAGAATGCAGGTGTGTGAAGTCATAGAATTGAGGTGTGTGAAGTCATAGAATGGAGGTGTGTGAAGTCATAAAATGGAGGTGTGTGAACTCATATAATGGAGGCGTGTGAAGTCATAGAATGGTGGTTTTTGATGTCAACGAATGGAGGTGTGTGAAGTCATACAATCGAGGTGTGTGAAGTCAGATTGGAGGTGTGTGAAATCACAGAATGGAGGTGTGTGAAGTCACAGAATGGAGGTTTGTGAACTCAGAATGTAGATGTGTGAAGCCACAGAATGGACGTGTGTGAAGTCATAGAATGGAAGTGTGTGAAATCATAGAATGGAGGTATGTGAAGTCACAGAATTGAGGTGTGTGAAGTCAGAATGGAGGCTAGTGAAGTCATAGAATGGAAGTGTGTGAAGTCATAGAATGGAGGTCTGTGAACACAGAATGGGGGTTTGTGAAGTCATAGAATGGTGGTGTGTGAAGTCACAGAATGGAGGTGTGTGAAGTCATAGAATGGAGGTGTGTGAAATCACAGAATGGAGGTGTGTGAATTCATAGAATGGAGTTGTGTGAAGTCATAGGATCGAGGTGTGTGAAGTCACAGAATGGAGGTGTGTGAAGTCATAGAACGGAGGTGTGTGAAGTCATAGAATGGAAGTGTGTGAAATCATAGAATGGAGTTGTGTGAAGTCAAAGAATTGAGGTGTGTGAAGTCAGAATGGAGCTGTGTGAAGTGAGAATGGAGGTGTGTGAAGTCATAGAATGGAAGTGTGTGAAGTCATAGAATGGAGGTCTATGAACTCAGAATGGGGGTTTGTGAAGTCATAGAATGGAGGTGTGTGAAGTCACAGAATGGAGGTGTGTGAAGTCATAGAATGGAAGTATGTGAAATCACAGAATGGAGGTGTGTGAATTCGTAGAATGGATTTGTGTGAAGTCATAGGATCGAGGTGTGTGAAGTCAGAGAATGGAGGTGTGTGAAGTCACAGAATGGAGGTGTGTGAAGTCACAGAATGGAGGTGTGTGAACTCAGAATGGAGGTGTGTGAAGCCACAGAATGGAGGTGTGTGAAGGAAGAATGGAGGTGTGTGAAAGAAGAATGGAGGTGTGTGACGTCACAGAATGGAGGTTTGTGAAGTCATAGAATGGAGGTGTGTGAAGTCAGAGAATGGATGTTTCTGAAGTAATATTGAAGGTGTGTGAAGTCATAGAATGGAGGTGTGTGAAGTCAGAGAAGGGATGTTTCTGAAGTAATATTGAAGGTGTGTGAAGTCACAGAATGGAGGTGTGTGAAGTCACAGAATGGAAGTGTGTGAAGTCAAAACGGAGGTGTGTGAAGTCACAGAATGGAGGTGTGTGAAGTCACAGAATGGAGGTGTGTGAAGTAAAAAGGTGGTGTGTGAAGTCACAGAATGGAGGTGTGTGAAGTCATAGAATGTAGGTGTGTGAAATCATAGAATGGAGGTGTGTGAAGTCAGAATGGAGGTGTGTCAAGTTACAGAATTGAGGTGTGTGAAGTCAGAGAATGGAGGTGTGTGAAGTCAGAATGAAGGTGTGTGAAGTCACAGAAAGGAGGTGTGTGAAGTCACAGAATGGATGTTTGTGAAGGAAGAATGAAGGTGTTTGAAGTCATAGAATGGAGGTGTGTGAAATCACAGAATGGAGGTGTGTGAAGTCATAGAATGGAGGTGTGTGAAGTCATAGAATTGAGGTGTGTGAAGTCATAGAATGGAGGTGTGTGAAGTCACAGAATGGAGGTGTGTGAAGTCAGAATGGAGGTGTGTGAAGTCATAGACTGAGGTGGGTGAAGTCATAGAAAGGAGGTGTGGGACGTCATAGAATGGAGGAGTGTGAAGTCATAGAGTGGAGTTGAGTGAAGTCACAGATTCGAGGTTTGTGATGTCATAGAAGGAGATGTGTGAAGTCAGAATGGAGGTGTGTGAAGTCATAGAATGGAGATGAGTGAACTCATAGAATGGAGTTCTGTGACATCACAATGGAAGTGTGTGAAGTCATAGAATGGAGGTGTGAGAAGTCACAGAATGGAGGTGTGTGAAATCAGAATGTAGGTTTGTGAAGTCATAGATGGAGGTGTGTGAAGTCATAGTATGGAGGGGTTTGAAATCACAGAATGGAGTTTTGTGAAGTTACAGAAAGGAGCTGTGTGAAGTCAGAACGGAGGTGTGTGAAGTCATAGAATGGGGGTGTGTGAAGTCAGAATGGAGGTGTGTGAACTCATAGAATGGAGGTATGTGAAGTCACAATGGAGGTGTGTGAAGTCATAGAATTTAGATGTGTGAAGTCACAAAATGGAGGTGTGTGAACTCATAAAATGGAGGTGTGTGAAGTGAAAATGGAGTTGTGTGAAGTCATAGAATGGTGGTTTTTGATGTCATCGAATGGAGGTGTGTGAAGTCACAGAATGGAGGTATGTGAACTCAGAATGGAGGTGTGTGAAGTCACAGAATGGAGGTTTGTGAAGTAATAGAATGGAGGTGTGTGAAGTCAGAGAATGGATGTTTCTGAAGTAAGAATGAAGGTGTGTGAAGTCATAGAATGGAGGTGTGTGAAGTCAAATTGGAGGAGTGTGAACTCATAGAATGGAGGTGTGTGAACTCATAGAATGGAGGTGTGTGAAGTCATGGAATGGAGGTGTGTGAAGTCACAGAATGGAGGTGTGTGAAGTCACAAAATGGAAGTGTGTGAAGTCAAAACGAAGGTGTGTGAAGTCAGAGATTGGAGGTGTGTGAAGTCACAGAATGGAGGTGTGTGAATTCAAAAAGGTGGTGTGTGAAGTCACAGAATGGAGGTGTGTGAAGTCATAGAATGGAGGTGTGTGAAATCATAGAAGGAGGTATGTGAAGTCAGAATGTAGGTGTGTGAAGTCACAGAATTGAGGTGTGTGAAGTCACAGAATGGAGGTGTGTGAAGTGAGAATGAAGGTGTGTGAAGTCACAGTATGGAGGTGTGTGAAGTCACAGAATGGATGTTTGTGAAGTAAGAATGAAGGTGTTTGAAGTCATAGAGTGAAGGTGTTTGAAGTCACAGAATGGAGGTGTGTGATGTCATAGAATGGAGGTGTGTGAAGTCATAGAATTGAGGTGTGTGAAGTCATAGAATGGAGGTGTGTGAAGTCATAAAATGGAGGTGTGTGAACTCATAGAATGGAGGTGTGTGAAGTCATAGAATGGTGGTTTTTGATGTCAACGAATGGAGGTGTGTGAAGTCATAGAATGGAGGTGTGTGAAGTCAGATTGGAGGTGTGTGAAATCACAGAATGGAGGTGTGTGAAGTCACAGAATGGAGGTGTGTGAACTCAGAATGTAGGTGTGTGAAGCCACGGAATGGAGGTGTGTGAAGTCATAGAATGGAAGTGTGTGAAATCATAGAATGGAGGTGTGTGAAGTCACAGAATTGAGGTGTGTGAAGTCAGAATGGAGGTGTGTGAAGTCAAATGGAGGTGAGTGAAGTCATAGAATGGTAGTGTGTGAAATCATAGAATGGAGATCTGTGAACTCAGAATGGGGGTTTGTGAAGTCATAGAATGGAGGTGTGTGAAGTCACAGAATGGAGGTGTGTGAACTCAGAATGGAGGTGTGTGAAGTCACAGAATGGAGGTTTGTGAAGTCATAGAATGAAGGTGTGTGAAGTCAGAGAATGGATGTTTCTGAAGTAAGAATGAAGGTGTGTGAAGTCATAGAATGGAGGTTTGTGAAGTCAAATTGGAGGTGTGTGAACTCATAGAATGGAGGTGTGTGAACTCATAGAATGGAGGTGTGTGAAGTCATGGAATGGAGGTGTGTGAAGTCAAAGAATGGAGGTGTGTGAAGTGAAACAATAGAGGTGTGTGAAGTCACAGAATGGAGGTGTGTGACGTCACAAAATGGAAGTGTGTGAAGTCAAAACGAAGGTGTGTGAAGTCACAGAATGGAGGTGTGTGAAGTCACAGAATGGAGGTGTGTGAAGTCAAAAAGGTGGTGTGTGAAATCACAGAATGGAGGTGTGTGAACTCATAGAATGGATGTTTGTGAAGTAAGAATGAAGGTGTTTGAAGTCATAGAGTGGAGTGTTTGAAGTCACAGAATGGAGGTGTGCGAAGTCATAGAATGGATGTTTGTGAAGTAAGAATGAAGGTGTTTGAAGTCATAGAGTGGAGGTGTTTGAAGTCATAGAATGGAGGTGTGCGAAGTCATAGAATGGAGGTGTGTGAAGTCATAGAATTGAGGTGTGTGAAGTCATAGAATGGAGGGGTGTGAAGTCATAAAATGGAGGTGTGTGAACTCATAAAATGGAGGCGTGTGAAGTCATAGAATGGTGGTTTTTGATGTCAACGAATGGAGGTGTGTGAAGTCATAGAATCGAGGTGTGTGAAGTCAGATTGGAGGTGTGTGAAATCACAGAATGGAGGTGTGTGAAGTCACAGAATGGAGGTTTGTGAACTCAGAATGTAGATGTGTGAAGCCACAGAATGGACGTGTGTGAAGTCATAGAATGGAAGTGTGTGAAATCATGGAATGGAGGTATGTGAAGTCACAGAATTGAGGTGTGTGAAGTCAGAATGGAGGTGAGTGAAGTCATAGAATGGAAGTGTGTGAAGTCATAGAATGGAGGTCTGTGAACACAGAATGGGGGTTTGTGAAGTCATAGAATGGTGGTGTGTGAAGTCACAGAATGGAGGTGTGTGAAGTCATAGAATGGAGGTGTGTGAAATCACAGAATGGAGGTGTGTGAATTCATAGAATGGAGTTGTGTGAAGTCATAGGATCGAGGTGTGTGAAGTCAGAGAATGGAGGTGTGTGAAGTCATAGAACGGAGGTGTGTGAAGTCATAGAATGGAAGTGTGTGAAATCATAGAATGGAGGTGTGTGAAGTCAAAGAATTGAGGTGTGTGAAGTCAGAATGGAGCTGTGTGAAGTGAGAATGGAGGTGTGTGAAGTCATAGAATGGAAGTGTGTGAAGTCATAGAATGGAGGTCTATGAACTCAGAATGGGGGTTTGTGAAGTCATAGAATGGAGGTGTGTGAAGTCACAGAATGGAGGTGTGTGAAGTCATAGAATGGAAGTGTGTGAAATCACAGAATGGAGGTGTGTGAATTCGTAGAATGGATTTGTGTGAAGTCATAGGATCGAGGTGTGTGAAGTCAGAGAATGGAGGTGTGTGAAGTCACAGAATGGAGGTGTGTGAAGTCACAGAATGGAGGTGTGTGAACTCAGAATGGAGGTGTGTGAAGCCACAGAATGGAGGTGTGTGAAGGAAGAATGGAGGTGTGTGAAGGAAGAATGGAGGTGTGTGACGTCACTGAATGGAGGTTTGTGAAGTCATAGAATGGAGGTGTGTGAAGTCAGAGAATGGATGTTTCTGAAGTAATATTGAAGGTGTGTGAAGTCATAGAATGGAGGTGTGTGAAGTCAGAGAAGGGATGTTTCTGAAGTAATATTGAAGGTGTGTGAAGTCACAGAATGGAGGTGTGTGAAGTCACAGAATGGAAGTGTGTGAAGTCAAAACGGAGGTGTGTGAAGTCACAGAATGGAGGTGTGTGAAGTCACAGAATGGAGGTGTGTGAAGTAAAAAGATGGTGTGTGAAGTCACAGAATGGAGGTGTGTGAAGTCATAGAATGGAGGTGTGTGAAAACATAGAATGGAGGTGTGTGAAGTCAGAATGGAGGTGTGTCAAGTTACAGAATTGAGGTGTGTGAAGTCAGAGAATGGAGGTGTGTGAAGTCAGACTGAATGTGTGTGAAGTCACAGAAAGGAGGTGTGTGAAGTCACAGAATGGATGTTTGTGAAGGAAGAATGAAGGTGTTTGAAGTCATAGAATGGAGGTGTGTGAAATCACAGAATGGAGGTGTGTGAAGTCATAGAATGGAGGTGTGTGAAGTCATAGAATTGAGGTGTGTGAAGTCATAGAATGGGGGTGTGTGAAGTCACAGAATGGAGGTGTGTGAAGTCAGAATGGAGGTGTGTGAAGTCATAGACTGAGGTGGGTGAAGTCATAGAAAGGAGGTGTGGGACGTCATAGAATGGAGGAGTGTGAAGTCATAGAGTGGAGGTGAGTGAAGTCACAGATTCGAGGTTTGTGATGTCATAGAAGGAGATGTGTGAAGTCAGAATGGAGGTGTGTGAAGTCATAGAATGGAGATGTGTGAACTCATAGAATGGAGTTCTGTGACGTCACAATGGAAGTGTGTGAAGACATAGAATGGAGGTGTGAGAAGTCACAGAATGGAGGTGTGTGAAGTCATAAAATGAAGGTGTGTGAATTGAGAATGGAGGTGTGTGAAGTCACAGAATGGAGGTGTGTGAACTCAGAATGTAGGTTTGTGAAGTCATAGATGGAGGTGTGTGAAGTCATAGTATGGAGGGGTTTGAAATCACAGAATGGAGTTTTGTGAAGTCACAGAATGGAGCTGTGTGAAGTCAGAACGGAGGTGTGTGAAGTCATAGAATGGGGGTGTGTGAAGTCAGAATGGAGGTGTGTGAACTCATAGAATGGAGGTGTGTGAAGTCACAATGGAGGTGTGTGAAGTCATAGAATGGAGGTGGGTGAAGTCACAAAATGGAGGTGTGTGAAGTCATAGAATGGAGGTGTGTGAAGTCATAGAATGGAGGTGTGTGAAGTCACAGAATGGAGGTGTGTGATCTCAAAATGGAGGTGTGTGAAGTCACAGAATGGAGGTGAATGACGTCATAGAATGGAAGTGTGTGATGTCATAGAATGGAGGTGTGTGAAGTCAGAATGGACATGTGTGAAGTCACAGAATTGAGGTGTGTGAACCCAGAATGGAGGTGTGTGAAGTCACAGAATGGAGGTTTGTGAATTCATACAATGGGGGTGTGTGAAGTAATAGAATGGATGTTTCTAAAGTAAGAATTAAGGTGTGTGAAGTCACAGAATGTAGGTGTGTGAACTCAATATGGAGGTGTGTGAACTCATAGAATGGTGGTGTGTGAACTCATAGAATGGTGGTGTATGAAGTCATGGAATTGATGTGTGTGAAGTCCAAGAATGGATCTGTGTGAAGTCAAACAATGGAGGTGTGTGAAGTCACAGAATGCAGATATGTGAAGTCACAGAATTGAAGTGTGTGAAGTCAAAACGGAGGTGTGTGAAGTCACAGAATGGAGGTCTGTGAAGTCACAGAATGGAGGTGTGTGAAGTCAAAATTGTGGTGTGTGAAGTCACAAATTGAGGGGTGTGAAGTGAGAATTGAGCTGTGTGCAGTCATAGAATGGAGGTGTGTGAAGTCACAATTTAGGTGTGTGAAGTCAAAGAATGGTGGTTTTTGATGTCAACGAATGGAGGTGTGTGAAGTCATAGAATGGAGGTGTGTGAAGTCAGATTGGAGGTGTGTGAAATCACAGAATGGAGGTGTGTCAACTCAGAAATGAGGTGTGTGAAGTCATAGAATGGAGGTGTGTGAAGTCATAGAGTGGAAGTGTGTGAAATTATAGAATGGAGGTGTGTGAAGTCACAGAATTGAGGTGTGTGAGGTCAGCATGGAGGTGTGTAAAGTCAGAATGGAGGTGTGTGAAGTCATAGAATGGAGGTGTGTGAAGTCACAATGCAGGTGTGTGAACTCACAGAATGAAGGGGTGTGAAGTCACAATGTAGGTGTGTTAAGTCATAGAATGGAGGTGTGTGAAGTCATAGAATGGAGGTGTGTGAAGTCACAGAATGGAGGCGTGTGAACTCACAGAATGGAGGTGTGTGAAGTCACAGAATGGAGGTGTGTGAAGTCATAGAATGGAGGTGTGTGAAGTCATAGAATGGAGGTGTGTGAAGTCACAGAATGGAGGTGTGTGAAGTCATAGAATGGAGGTGTGTGAAGTCATAGAATGGAGGTCTGTGAACTAAGAATGGAGGTTTGTGAAGTCATAGAATGTAGGTGTGTGAAGTCACAGAATGGAGGTGTATGAAGTCATAGAATGGAGTTGTGTGAAGTCATAGAATGGGGGTGTGTGAACTCATAGAATGGAGGTGTGTGAAGTCATAGAATGGAGGTCTATGAACTCAGAATGGTGGTTTGTGAAGTCATAGAATGGAGGTGTGTGAAGTCACAGAATGGAGGTGTGTGAAGTCATAGAATGGAAGTGTGTGAAATCACAGAATGGAGGTGTGTGAATTCGTAGAATGGATTTGTGTGAAGTCATAGGATCGAGGTGTGTGAAGTCAGAGAATGGAGGTGTGTGAAGTCACAGAATGGAGGTGTGTGAAGTCACAGAATGGAGGTGTGTGAACTCAGAATGGAGGTGTGTGAAGCCACAGAATGGAGGTGTGTGAAGGAAGAATGGAGGTGTGTGAAGGAAGAATGGAGGTGTGTGACGTCACAGAATGGAGGTTTGTGAAGTCATAGAATGGAGGTGTGTGAAGTCAGAGAATGGATGTTTCTGAAGTAATATTGAAGGTGTGTGAAGTCATAGAATGGAGGTGTGTGAAGTCAGAGAAGGGATGTTTCTGAAGTAATATTGAAGGTGTGTGAAGTCACAGAATGGAGGTGTGTGAAGTCACAGAATGGAAGTGTGTGAAGTCAAAACGGAGGTGTGTGAAGTCACAGAATGGAGGTGTGTGAAGTCACAGAATGGAGGTGTGTGAAGTAAAAAGGTGGTGTGTGAAGTCACAGAATGTAGGTGTGTGAAGTCATAGAATGGAGGTGTGTGAAAACATAGAATGGAGGTGTGTGAAGTCAGAATGGAGGTGTGTCAAGTTACAGAATTGAGGTGTGTGAAGTCAGAGAATGGAGGTGTGTGAAGTCAGACTGAATGTGTGTGAAGTCACAGAAAGGAGGTGTGTGAAGTCACAGAATGGATGTTTGTGAAGGAAGAATGAAGGTGTTTGAAGTCATAGAATGGAGGTGTGTGAAATCACAGAATGGAGGTGTGTGAAGTCATAGAATGGAGGTGTGTGAAGTCATAGAATTGAGGTGTGTGAAGTCATAGAATGGGGGTGTGTGAAGTCACAGAATGGAGGTGTGTGAAGTCAGAATGGAGGTGTGTGAAGTCATAGACTGAGGTGGGTGAAGTCATAGAAAGGAGGTGTGGGACGTCATAGAATGGAGGAGTGTGAAGTCATAGAGTGGAGGTGAGTGAAGTCACAGATTCGAGGTTTGTGATGTCATAGAAGGACATGTGTGAAGTCAGAATGGAGGTGTGTGAAGTCATAGAATGGAGATGTGTGAACTCATAGAATGGAGTTCTGTGACGTCACAATGGAAGTGTGTGAAGACATAGAATGGAGGTGTGAGAAGTCACAGAATGGAGGTGTGTGAAGTCATAAAATGAAGGTGTGTGAATTGAGAATGGAGGTGTGTGAAGTCACAGAATGGAGGTGTGTGAACTCAGAATGTAGGTTTGTGAAGTCATAGATGGAGGTGTGTGAAGTCATAGTATGGAGGGGTTTGATATCACAGAATGGAGTTTTCTGAAGTCACAGAATGGAGCTGTGTGAAGTCAGAACGGAGGTGTGTGAAGTCATAGAATGGGGGTGTGTGAAGTCAGAATGGAGGTGTGTGAACTCATAGAATGGAGGTGTGTGAAGTCACAATGGAGGTGTGTGAAGTCATAGAATGGAGGTGGGTGAAGTCACAAAATGGAGGTGTGTGAAGTCATAGAATGGAGGTGTGTGAAGTCATAGAATGGAGGTGTGTGAAGTCACAGAATGGAGGTGTGTGATCTCAAAATGGAGGTGTGTGAAGTCACAGAATGGAGGTGAATGACGTCATAGAATGGAAGTGTGTGATGTCATAAAATGGAGGTGTGTGAAGTCAGAATGGACATGTGTGAAGTCACAGAATTGAGGTGTGTGAACCCAGAATGGAGGTGTGTGAAGTCACAGAATGGAGGTTTGTGAATTCATACAATGGGGGTGTGTGAAGTAATAGAATGGATGTTTTTTAAGTAAGAATTAAGGTGTGTGAAGTCACAGAATGTAGGTGTGTGAACTCAATATGGAGGTGTGTGAACTCATAGAATGGTGGTGTGTGAACTCATAGAATGGTGGTGTATGAAGTCATGGAATTGATGTGTGTGAAGTCCAAGAATGGAGGTGTGTGAAGTCAAACAATGGAGGTGTGTGAAGTCACAGAATGCAGATAGGTGAAGTCACAGAATTGAAGTGTGTGAAGTCAAAATGGAGGTGTGTGAAGTCACAGAATGGAGGTGTGTGAAGTCAAAATTATGGTGTGTGAAGTCACAAATTGAGGGGTGTGAAGTGAGAATTGAGCTGTGTGCAGTCATAGAATGGAGGTGTGTGAAGTCACAATTTAGGTGTGTGAAGTCAAAGAATGGTGGTTTTTGATGTCAAAGAATGGAGGTGTGTGAAGTCACACAATGGAGGTTTATGAAGTGATAGAATGGAGGTGTGTGAAATAACAGAATGGAGGTGTGTGAATTCATAGAATGGAGTTGTGTGAAGTCATAGGATCGAGGTGTGTGAAGTCACAGAATGGAGGTGTGTGAAGTCATAGAATGGAGGTGTGTGAAGTCATAGAATGGAAGTGTGTGAAATCATAGAATGGAGTTGTGTGAAGTCAAAGAATTGAGGTGTGTGAAGTCAGAATGGAGCTGTGTGAAGTGAGAATGGAGGTGTGTGAAGTCATAGAATGGAAGTGTGTGAAGTCATAGAATGGAGGTCTATGAACTCAGAATGGGGGTTTGTGAAGTCATAGAATGGAGGTGTGTGAAGTCACAGAATGGAGGTGTGTGAAGTCATAGAATGGAAGTATGTGAAATCACAGAATGGAGGTGTGTGAATTCGTAGAATGGATTTGTGTGAAGTCATAGGATCGAGGTGTGTGAAGTCAGAGAATGAAGGTGTGTGAAGTCACAGAATGGAGGTGTGTGAAGACACAGAATGGAGGTGTGTGAACTCAGAATGGAGGTGTGTGAAGCCACAGAATGGAGGTGTGTGAAGGAAGAATGGAGGTGTGTGAAAGAAGAATGGAGGTGTGTGACGTCACAGAATGGAGGTTTGTGAAGTCATAGAATGGAGGTGTGTGAAGTCAGAGAATGGATGTTTCTGAAGTAATATTGAAGGTGTGTGAAGTCATAGAATGGAGGTGTGTGAAGTCAGAGAAGGGATGTTTCTGAAGTAATATTGAAGGTGTGTGAAGTCACAGAATGGAGGTGTGTGAAGTCACAGAATGGAACTGTGTGAAGTCAAAACGGAGGTGTGTGAAGTCACAGAATGGAGGTGTGTGAAGTCACAGAATGGAGGTGTGTGAAGTAAAAAGGTGGTGTGTGAAGTCACAGAAAGGAGGTGTGTGAAGTCATAGAATGGAGGTGTGTGAAATCATAGAATGGAGGTGTGTGAAGTCAGAATGGAGGTGTGTCAAGTTACAGAATTGAGGTGTGTGAAGTCAGAGAATGGAGGTGTGTGAAGTCAGAATGAAGGTGTGTGAAGTCACAGAAAGGAGGTGTGTGAAGTCACAGAATGGATGTTTGTGAAGGAAGAATGAAGGTGTTTGAAGTCATAGAATGGAGGTGTGTGAAATCACAGAATGGAGGTGTGTGAAGTCATAGAATGGAGGTGTGTGAAGTCATAGAATTGAGGTGTGTGAATTCATAGAATGGAGGTGTGTGAAGTCACAGAATGGAGGTGTGTGAAGTCAGAATGGAGGTGTGTGAAGTCATAGACTGAGGTGGGTGAAGTCATAGAAAGGAGGTGTGGGACGTCATAGAATGGAGGAGTGTGAAGTCATAGAGTGGAGGTGAGTGAAGTCACAGATTCGAGGTTTGTGATGTCATAGAAGGAGATGTGTGAAGTCAGAATGGAGGTGTGTGAAGTCATAGAATGGAGATGTGTGAACTCATAGAATGGAGTTCTGTGACATCACAATGGAAGTGTGTGAAGTCATAGAATGGAGGTGTGAGAAGTCACAGAATGGAGGTGTGTGAAATCAGAATGTAGGTTTGTGAAGTCATAGATGGAGGTGTGTGAAGTCATAGTATGGAGGGGTTTGAAATCACAGAATGGAGTTTTGTGAAGTCACAGAAAGGAGCTGTGTGAAGTCAGAACGGAGGTGTGTGAAGTCATAGAATGGGGGTGTGTGAAGTCAGAATGGAGGTGTGTGAACTCATAGAATGGAGGTATGTGAAGTCACAATGGAGGGGTGTGAAGTCATAGAATTTAGATGTGTGAAGTCACAAAATGGAGGTGTGTGAAGTCATACAATGGAGGTGTGTGAAGTCATAGAATGGAGGTTAGTGAAGTCAGAATGGAGGTGTGTGAAGTCACAGAATTGAGGTGTGTGAAGTCACAGAATGGAGGTGTGTGAAGTCAGAATGAAGGTGTGTGAAGTCACAGAATGGAGGTGTGTGAAGTCACAGAATGGATTGTTGTGAAGTAAGAATGAAGGTGTTTGAAGTTATAGAGTGGAGGTGTGTGAAGTCACAGAATGGAGGTGTGTGAAGTCATAGAATGGAGGTGTGTGAAGTCATAAAATGGAGGTGTGTGAACTCATAAAATGGAGGTGTGTGAAGTGAAAATGGAGTTGTGTGAAGTCATAGAATGGTGGTTTTTGATGTCATCGAATGGAGGTGTGTGAAGTCACAGAATGGAGGTGTGTGAACTCAGAATGGAGGTGTGTGAAGTCACAGAATGGAGGTTTGTGAAGTAATAGAATGGAGGTGTGTGAAGTCAGAGAATGGATGTTTCTGAAGTAAGAATGAAGGTGTGTGAAGTCATAGAATGGAGGTGTGTGAAGTCAAATTGGAGGAGTGTGAACTCATAGAATGGAGGTGTGTGAACTCATAGAATGGAGGTGTGTGAAGTCATGGAATGGAGGTGTGTGAAGTCACAGAATGGAGGTGTGTGAAGTCACAAAATGGAAGTGTGTGAAGTCAAAACGAAGGTGTGTGAAGTCAGAGATTGGAGGTGTGTGAAGTCACAGAATGGAGGTGTGTGAATTCAAAAAGGTGGTGTGTGAAGTCACAGAATGGAGGTGTGTGAAGTCATAGAATGGAGGTGTGTGAAATCATAGAAGGAGGTATGTGAAGTCAGAATGTAGGTGTGTGAAGTCACAGAATTGAGGTGTGTGAAGTCACAGAATGGAGGTGTGTGAAGTGAGAATGAAGGTGTGTGAAGTCACAGTATGGAGGTGTGTGAAGTCACAGAATGGATGTTTGTGAAGTAAGAATGAAGGTTTTTGAAGTCATAGAGTGAAGGTGTTTGAAGTCACAGAATGGAGGTGTGTGATGTCATAGAATGGAGGTGTGTGAAGTCATAGAATTGAGGTGTGTGAACTCAGAATGTAGGTTTGTGAAGTCATAGATGGAGGTGTGTGAAGTCATAGTATGGAGGGGTTTGAAATCACAGAATGGAGTTTTGTGAAGTCACAGAATGGAGCTGTGTGAAGTCAGAACGGAGGTGTGTGAAGTCATAGAATGGGGGTGTGTGAAGTCAGAATGGAGGTGTGTGAACTCATAGAATGGAGGTGTGTGAAGTCACAATGGAGGTGTGTGAAGTCATAGAATGGAGGTGGGTGAAGTCACAAAATGGAGGTGTGTGAAGTCATAGAATGGAGGTGTGTGAAGTCATAGAATGGAGGTGTGTGAAGTCACAGAATGGAGGTGTGTGATCTCAAAATGGAGGTGTGTGAAGTCACAGAATGGAGGTGAGTGACGTCATAGAATGGAAGTGTGTGATGTCATAGAATGGAGGTGTGTGAAGTCAGAATGGACATGTGTGAAGTCACAGAATTGAGGTGTGTGAACCCAGAATGGAGGTGTGTGAAGTCACAGAATGGAGGTTTGTGAATTCATACAATGGGGGTGTGTGAAGTAATAGAATGGATGTTTCTAAAGTAAGAATTAAGGTGTGTGAAGTCACAGAATGTAGGTGTGTGAACTCAATATGGAGGTGTGTGAACTCATAGAATGGTGGTGTGTGAACTCATAGAATGGTGGTGTATGAAGTCATGGAATTGATGTGTGTGAAGTCCAAGAATGGATCTGTGTGAAGTCAAACAATGGAGGTGTGTGAAGTCACAGAATGCAGATATGTGAAGTCACAGAATTGAAGTGTGTGAAGTCAAAACGGAGGTGTGTGAAGTCACAGAATGGAGGTCTGTGAAGTCACAGAATGGAGGTGTGTGAAGTCAAAACTGTGGTGTGTGAAGTCACAAATTGAGGGGTGTGAAGTGAGAATTGAGCTTTGTGCAGTCATAGAATGGAGGTGTGTGAAGTCACAATTTAGGTGTGTGAAGTCAAAGAATGGTGGTTTTTGATGTCAACGAATGGAGGTGTGTGAAGTCATAGAATGGAGGTGTGTGAAGTCAGATTGGAGGTGTGTGAAATCACAGAATGGAGGTGTGTCAACTCAGAAATGAGGTGTGTGAAGTCATAGAATGGAGGTGTGTGAAGTCATAGAGTGGAAGTGTGTGAAATTATAGAATGGAGGTGTGTGAAGTCACAGAATTGAGGTGTGAGAGGTCAGCATGGAGGTGTGTAAAGTCAGAATGGAGGTGTGTGAAGTCATAGAATGGAGGTGTGTGAAGTCACAATGCAGGTGTGTGAACTCACAGAATGAAGGGGTGTGAAGTCACAATGTAGGTGTGTTAAGTCATAGAATGGAGGTGTGTGAAGTCATAGAATGGAGGTGTGTGAAGTCACAGAATGGAGGTGTGTGAAGTCATAGAATGGAGGTGTGTGAAGTCATAGAATGGAGGTGTGTGAAGTCACAGAATGGAGGTGTGTGAAGTCATAGAATGGAGGTCTGTGAACTAAGAATGGAGGTTTGTGAAGTCATAGAATGTAGGTGTGTGAAGTCACAGAATGGAGGTGTATGAAGTCATAGAATGGAGTTGTGTGAAGTCATAGAATGGGGGTGTGTGAACTCATAGAATGGAGGTGTGTGAAGTCATAGAATGGAGGTCTATGAACTCAGAATGGTGGTTTGTGAAGTCATAGAATGGAGGTGTGTGAAGTCACAGAATGGAGGTGTGTGAAGTCATAGAATGGAAGTGTGTGAAATCACAGAATGGAGGTGTGTGAATTCGTAGAATGGATTTGTGTGAAGTCATAGGATCGAGGTGTGTGAAGTCAGAGAATGGAGGTGTGTGAAGTCACAGAATGGAGGTGTGTGAAGTCACAGAATGGAGGTGTGTGAACTCAGAATGGAGGTGTGTGAAGCCACAGAATGGAGGTGTGTGAAGGAAGAATGGAGGTGTGTGAAGGAAGAATGGAGGTGTGTGACGTCACAGAATGGAGGTTTGTGAAGTCATAGAATGGAGGTGTGTGAAGTCAGAGAATGGATGTTTCTGAAGTAATATTGAAGGTGTGTGAAGTCATAGAATGGAGGTGTGTGAAGTCAGAGAAGGGATGTTTCTGAAGTAATATTGAAGGTGTGTGAAGTCACAGAATGGAGGTGTGTGAAGTCACAGAATGGAAGTGTGTGAAGTCAAAACGGAGGTGTGTGAAGTCACAGAATGGAGGTGTGTGAAGTCACAGAATGGAGGTGTGTGAAGTAAAAAGGTGGTGTGTGAAGTCACAGAATGTAGGTGTGTGAAGTCATAGAATGGAGGTGTGTGAAAACATAGAATGGAGGTGTGTGAAGTCAGAATGGAGGTGTGTCAAGTTACAGAATTGAGGTGTGGGAAGTCAGAGAATGGAGGTGTGTGAAGTCAGACTGAATGTGTGTGAAGTCACAGAAAGGAGGTTTGTGAAGTCACAGAATGGATGTTTGTGAAGGAAGAATGAAGGTGTTTGAAGTCATAGAATGGAGGTGTGTGAAATCACAGAATGGAGGTGTGTGAAGTCATAGAATGGAGGTGTGTGAAGTCATAGAATTGAGGTGTGTGAAGTCATAGAATGGGGGTGTGTGAAGTCACAGAATGGAGGTGTGTGAAGTCAGAATGGAGGTGTGTGAAGTCATAGACTGAGGTGGGTGAAGTCATAGAAAGGAGGTGTGGGACGTCATAGAATGGAGGAGTGTGAAGTCATAGAGTGGAGGTGAGTGAAGTCACAGATTCGAGGTTTGTGATGTCATAGAAGGAGATGTGTGAAGTCAGAATGGAGGTGTGTGAAGTCATAGAATGGAGATGTGTGAACTCATAGAATGGAGTTCTGTGACGTCACAATGGAAGTGTGTGAAGACATAGAATGGAGGTGTGAGAAGTCACAGAATGGAGGTGTGTGAAGTCATAAAATGAAGGTGTGTGAATTGAGAATGGAGGTGTGTGAAGTCACAGAATGGAGGTGTGTGAACTCAGAATGTAGGTTTGTGAAGTCATAGATGGAGGTGTGTGAAGTCATAGTATGGAGGGGTTTGAAATCACAGAATGGAGTTTTGTGAAGTCACAGAATGGAGCTGTGTGAAGTCAGAACGGAGGTGTGTGAAGTCATAGAATGGGGGTGTGTGAAGTCAGAATGGAGGTGTGTGAACTCATAGAATGGAGGTGTGTGAAGTCACAATGGAGGTGTGTGAAGTCATAGAATGGAGGTGGGTGAAGTCACAAAATGGAGGTGTGTGAAGTCATAGAATGGAGGTGTGTGAAGTCATAGAATGGAGGTGTGTGAAGTCACAGAATGGAGGTGTGTGATCTCAAAATGGAGGTGTGTGAAGTCACAGAATGGAGGTGAGTGACGTCATAGAATGGAAGTGTGTGATGTCATAGAATGGAGGTGTGTGAAGTCAGAATGGACATGTGTGAAGTCAGAGAATTGAGGTGTGTGAACCCAGAATGGAGGTGTGTGAAGTCACAGAATGGAGGTTTGTGAATTCATACAATGGGGGTGTGTGAAGTAATAGAATGGATGTTTCTAAAGTAAGAATTAAGGTGTGTGAAGTCACAGAATGTAGGTGTGTGAACTCAATATGGAGGTGTGTGAACTCATAGAATGGTGGTGTGTGAACTCATAGAATGGTGGTGTATGAAATCATGGAATTGATGTGTGTGAAGTCCAAGAATGGAGGTGTGTGAAGTCAAACAATGGAGGTGTGTGAAGTCACAGAATGCAGATAGGTGAAGTGACAGAATTGAAGTGTGTGAAGTCAAAATGGAGGTGTGTGAAGTCACAGAATGGAGGTGTGTGAAGTCAAAATTGTGGTGTGTGAAGTCACAAATTGAGGGGTGTGAAGTGAGAATTGAGCTGTGTGCAGTCATAGAATGGAGGTGTGTGAAGTCACAATTTAGGTGTGTGAAGACAAAGAATGGTGGTTTTTGATGTCAACGAATGGAGGTGTGTGAAGTCACACAATGGAGGTTTATGAAGTGATAGAATGGAGGTGTGTGAAATAACAGAATGGAGGTGTGTGAATTCATAGAATGGAGTTGTGTGAAGTCATAGGATCGAGGTGTGTGAAGTCACAGAATGGAGGTGTGTGAAGTCATAGAATGGAGGTGTGTGAAGTCATAGAATGGAAGTGTGTGAAATCATAGAATGGAGTTGTGTGAAGTCAAAGAATTGAGGTGTGTGAAGTCAGAATGGAGCTGTGTGAAGTGAGAATGGAGGTGTGTGAAGTCATAGAATGGAAGTGTGTGAAGTCATAGAATGGAGGTCTATGAACTCAGAATGGGGGTTTGTGAAGTCATAGAATGGAGGTGTGTGAAGTCACAGAATGGAGGTGTGTGAAGTCATAGAATGGAAGTATGTGAAATCACAGAATGGAGGTGTGTGAATTCGTAGAATGGATTTGTGTGAAGTCATAGGATCGAGGTGTGTGAAGTCAGAGAATGGAGGTGTGTGAAGTCACAGAATGGAGGTGTGTGAAGTCACAGAATGGAGGTGTGTGAACTCAGAATGGAGGTGTGTGAAGCCACAGAATGGAGGTGTGTGAAGGAAGAATGGAGGTGTGTGAAAGAAGAATGGAGGTGTGTGACGTCACAGAATGGAGGTTTGTGAAGTCATAGAATGGAGGTGTGTGAAGTCAGAGAATGGATGTTTCTGAAGTAATATTGAAGGTGTGTGAAGTCATAGAATGGAGGTGTGTGAAGTCAGAGAAGGGATGTTTCTGAAGTAATATTGAAGGTGTGTGAAGTCACAGAATGGAGGTGTGTGAAGTCACAGAATGGAAGTGTGTGAAGTCAAAACGGAGGTGTGTGAAGTCACAGAATGGAGGTGTGTGAAGTCACAGAATGGAGGTGTGTGAAGTAAAAAGGTGGTGTGTGAAGTCACAGAATGGAGGTGTGTGAAGTCATAGAATGGAGGTGTGTGAAATCATAGAATGGAGGTGTGTGAAGTCAGAATGGAGGTGTGTCAAGTTACAGAATTGAGGTGTGTGAAGTCAGAGAATGGAGGTGTGTGAAGTCAGAATGAAGGTGTGTGAAGTCACAGAAAGGAGGTGTGTGAAGTCACAGAATGGATGTTTGTGAAGGAAGAATGAAGGTGTTTGAAGTCATAGAATGGAGGTGTGTGAAATCACAGAATGGAGGTGTGTGAAGTCATAGAATGGAGGTGTGTGAAGTCATAGAATTGAGGTGTGTGAAGTCATAGAATGGAGGTGTGTGAAGTCACAGAATGGAGGTGTGTGAAGTCAGAATGGAGGTGTGTGAAGTCATAGACTGAGGTGGGTGAAGTCATAGAAAGGAGGTGTGGGACGTCATAGAATGGAGGAGTGTGAAGTCATAGAGTGGAGGTGAGTGAAGTCACAGATTCGAGGTTTGTGATGTCATAGAAGGAGATGTGTGAAGTCAGAATGGAGGTGTGTGAAGTCATAGAATGGAGATGTGTGAACTCATAGAATGGAGTTCTGTGACATCACAATGGAAGTGTGTGAAGTCATAGAATGGAGGTGTGAGAAGTCACAGAATGGAGGTGTGTGAAATCAGAATGTAGGTTTGTGAAGTCATAGATGGAGGTGTGTGAAGTCATAGTATGGAGGGGTTTGAAATCACAGAATGGAGTTTTGTGAAGTCACAGAAAGGAGCTGTGTGAAGTCAGAACGGAGGTGTGTGAAGTCAAAGAATGGGGGTGTGTGAAGTCAGAATGGAGGTGTGTGAACTCATAGAATGGAGGTATGTGAAGTCACAATGGAGGTGTGTGAAGTCATAGAATTTAGATGTGTGAAGTCACAAAATGGAGGTGTGTGAAGTCATACAATGGAGGTGTGTGAAGTCATAGAATGGAGGTTAGTGAAGTCAGAATGGAGGTGTGTGAAGTCACAGAATGGAGGTTTGTGAAGTCACAGAATGGAGGTGTGTGAAGTCACAGAATGGAGGTGTGTGAACTCAGAATGGAGGTGTGTGAAGTCACAGAATGGAGGTTTGTGAAGTAATAGAATGGAGGTGTGTGAAGTCAGAGAATGGATGTTTCTGAAGTAAGAATGAAGGTGTGTGAAGTCATAGAATGGAGGTGTGTGAAGTCAAATTGGAGGAGTGTGAACTCATAGAATGGAGGTGTGTGAACTCATAGAATGGAGGTGTGTGAAGTCATGGAATGGAGGTGTGTGAAGTCACAGAATGGAGGTGTGTGAAGTCACAAAATGGAAGTGTGTGAAGTCAAAACGAAGGTGTGTGAAGTCAGAGATTGGAGGTGTGTGAAGTCACAGAATGGAGGTGTGTGAATTCAAAAAGGTGGTGTGTGAAGTCACAGAATGGAGGTGTGTGAAGTCATAGAATGGAGGTTTGTGAAATCATAGAAGGAGGTATGTGAAGTCAGAATGTAGGTGTGTGAAGTCACAGAATTGAGGTGTGTGAAGTCACAGAATGGAGGTGTGTGAAGTGAGAATGAAGGTGTGTGAAGTCACAGTATGGAGGTGTGTGAAGTCACAGAATGGATGTTTGTGAAGTAAGAATGAAGGTGTTTGAAGTCATAGAGTGAAGGTGTTTGAAGTCACAGAATGGAGGTGTGTGATGTCATAGAATGGAGGTGTGTGAAGTCATAGAATTGAGGTGTGTGAAGTCATAGAATGGAGGTGTGTGAAGTCATAAAATGGAGGTGTGTGAACTCATAGAATGGAGGTGTGTGAAGTCATAGAATGGTGGTTTTTGATGTCAACGAATGGAGGTGTGTGAAGTCATAGTATGGAGGTGTGTGAAGTCAGATTGGAGGTGTGTGAAATCACAGAATGGAGGTGTGTGAAGTCACAGAATGGAGGTGTGTGAAGTCATAGAATGGAAGTGTGTGAAATCATAGAATGGAGGTGTGTGAAGTCACAGAATTGAGGTGTGTGAAGTCAGAATGGAGGTGTGTGAAGTCAAATGGAGGTGAGTGAAGTCATAGAATGGAAGTGTGTGAAATCATAGAATGGAGATCTGTGAACTCAGAATGGGGGTTTGTGAAGTCATAGAATGGAGGTGTGTGAAGTCACAGAATGGAGGTGTGTGAACTCAGAATGGAGGTGTGTGAAGTCACAGAATGGAGGTTTGTGAAGTCATAGAATGAAGGTGTGTGAAGTCAGAGAATGGATGTTTCTGAAGTAAGAATGAAGGTGTGTGAAGTCATAGAATGGAGGTTTGTGAAGTCAAATTGGAGGTGTGTGAACTCATAGAATGGAGGTGTGTGAACTCATAGAATGGAGGTGTGTGAAGTCATGGAATGGAGGTGTGTGAAGTCAAAGAATGGAGGTGTGTGAAGTGAAACAATAGAGGTGTGCGAAGTCACAGAATGGAGGTGTGTGACGTCACAAAATGGAAGTGTGTGAAGTCAAAACGAAGGTGTGTGAAGTCACAGAATGGAGGTGTGTGAAGTCACAGAATGGAGGTGTGTGAAGTCAAAAAGGTGGTGTGTGAAGTCACAGAATGGAGGTGTGTGAACTCATAGAATGGATGTTTGTGAAGTAAGAATGAAGGTGTTTGAAGTCATAGAGTGGAGTGTTTGAAGTCACAGAATGGAGGTGTGCGAAGTCATAGAATGGATGTTTGTGAAGTAAGAATGAAGGTGTTTGAAGTCATAGAGTGGAGGTGTTTGAAGTCACAGAATGGAGGTGTGCGAAGTCATAGAATGGAGGTGTGTGAAGTCATAGAATTGAGGTGTGTGAAGTCATAGAATGGAGGGGTGTGAAGTCATAAAATGGAGGTGTGTGAACTCATAAAATGGAGGCGTGTGAAGTCATAGAATGGTGGTTTTTGATGTCAACGAATGGAGGTGTGTGAAATCACAGAATGGAGGTGTGTGAAGTCACAGAATGGAGGTTTGTGAACTCAGAATGTAGATGTGTGAAGCCACAGAATGGACGTGTGTGAAGTCATAGAATGGAAGTGTGTGAAATCATGGAATGGAGGTATGTGAAGTCACAGAATTGAGGTGTGTGAAGTCAGAATGGAGGTGAGTGAAGTCATAGAATGGAAGTGTGTGAAGTCATAGAATGGAGGTCTGTGAACACAGAATGGGGGTTTGTGAAGTCATAGAATGGTGGTGTGTGAAGTCACAGAATGGAGGTGTGTGAAGTCATAGAATGGAGGTGTGTGAAATCACAGAATAGAGGTGTGTGAATTCATAGAATGGAGTTGTGTGAAGTCATAGGATCGAGGTGTGTGAAGTCAGAGAATGGAGGTGTGTGAAGTCATAGAACGGAGGTGTGTGAAGTCATAGAATGGAGTGTGTGAAATCATAGAATGGAGGTGTGTGAAGTCAAAGAATTGAGGTGTGTGAAGTCAGAATGGAGCTGTGTGAAGTGAGAATGGAGGTGTGTGAAGTCATAGAATGGAAGTGTGTGAAGTCATAGAATGGAGGTCTATGAACTCAGAATGGGGGTTTGTGAAGTCATAGAATGGAGGTGTGTGAAGTCACAGAATGGAGGTGTGTGAAGTCATAGAATGGAAGTGTGTGAAATCACAGATGGAGGTGTGTGAATTCGTAGAATGGATTTGTGTGAAGTCATAGGATCGAGGTGTGTGAAGTCAGAGAATGGAGGTGTGTGAAGTCACAGAATGGAGGTGTGTGAAGTCACAGAATGGAGGTGTGTGAACTCAGAATGGAGGTGTGTGAAGCCACAGAATGGAGGTGTGTGAAGGAAGAATGGAGGTGTGTGAAGGAAGAATGGAGGTGTGTGACGTCACTGAATGGAGGTTTGTGAAGTCATAGAATGGAGGTGTGTGAAGTCAGAGAATGGATGTTTCTGAAGTAATATTGAAGGTGTGTGAAGTCATAGAATGGAGGTGTGTGAAGTCAGAGAAGGGATGTTTCTGAAGTAATATTGAAGGTGTGTGAAGTCACAGAATGGAGGTGTGTGAAGTCACAGAATGGAAGTGTGTGAAGTCAAACGGAGGTGTGTGAAGTCACAGAATGGAGGTGTGTGAAGTCACAGAATGGAGGTGTGTGAAGTAAAAAGGTGGTGTGTGAAGTCACAGAATGTAGGTGTGTGAAGTCATAGAATGGAGGTGTGTGAAAACATAGAATGGAGGTGTGTGAAGTCAGAATGGAGGTGTGTCAAGTTACAGAATTGAGGTGTGTGAAGTCAGAGAATGGAGGTGTGTGAAGTCAGACTGAATGTGTGTGAAGTCACAGAAAGGAGGTTTGTGAAGTCACAGAATGGATGTTTGTGAAGGAAGAATGAAGGTGTTTGAAGTCATAGAATGGAGGTGTGTGAAATCACAGAATGGAGGTGTGTGAAGTCATAGAATGGAGGTGTGTGAAGTCATAGAATTGAGGTGTGTGAAGTCATAGAATGGGGGTGTGTGAAGTCACAGAATGGAGGTGTGTGAAGTCAGAATGGAGGTGTGTGAAGTCATAGACTGAGGTGGGTGAAGTCATAGAAAGGAGGTGTGGGACGTCATAGAATGGAGGAGTGTGAAGTCATAGAGTGGAGGTGAGTGAAGTCACAGATTCGAGGTTTGTGATGTCATAGAAGGAGATGTGTGAAGTCAGAATGGAGGTGTGTGAAGTCATAGAATGGAGATGTGTGAACTCATAGAATGGAGTTCTGTGACGTCACAATGGAAGTGTGTGAAGACATAGAATGGAGGTGTGAGAAGTCACAGAATGGAGGTGTGTGAAGTCATAAAATGAAGGTGTGTGAATTGAGAATGGAGGTGTGTGAAGTCACAGAATGGAGGTGTGTGAACTCAGAATGTAGGTTTGTGAAGTCATAGATGGAGGTGTGTGAAGTCATAGTATGGAGGGGTTTGAAATCACAGAATGGAGTTTTGTGAAGTCACAGAATGGAGCTGTGTGAAGTCAGAACGGAGGTGTGTGAAGTCATAGAATGGGGGTGTGTGAAGTCAGAATGGAGGTGTGTGAACTCATAGAATGGAGGTGTGTGAAGTCACAATGGAGGTGTGTGAAGTCATAGAATGGAGGTGGGTGAAGTCACAAAATGGAGGTGTGTGAAGTCATAGAATGGAGGTGTGTGAAGTCATAGAATGGAGGTGTGTGAAGTCACAGAATGGAGGTGTGTGATCTCAAAATGGAGGTGTGTGAAGTCACAGAATGGAGGTGAATGACGTCATAGAATGGAAGTGTGTGATGTCATAGAATGGAGGTGTGTGAAGTCAGAATGGACATGTGTGAAGTCACAGAATTGAGGTGTGTGAACCCAGAATGGAGGTGTGTGAAGTCACAGAATGGAGGTGTGTGAAGTCACAGAATGGAGGTGTGTGAAGTAAAAAGGTTGTGTGTGAAGTCACAGAAAGGAGGTGTGTGAAGTCATAGAATGGAGGTGTGTGAAATCATAGAATGGAGGTGTGTGAAGTCAGAATGGAGGTGTGTCAAGTTACAGAATTGAGGTGTGTGAAGTCAGAGAATGGAGGTGTGTGAAGTCAGAATGAAGGTGTGTGAAGTCACAGAAAGGAGGTGTGTGAAGTCACAGAATGGATGTTTGTGAAGGAAGAATGAAGGTGTTTGAAGTCATAGAATGGAGGTGTGTGAAATCACAGAATGGAGGTGTGTGAAGTCATAGAATGGAGGTGTGTGAAGTCATAGAATTGAGGTGTGTGAAGTCATAGAATGGAGGTGTGTGAAGTCACAGAATGGAGGTGTGTGAAGTCAGAATGGAGGTGTGTGAAGTCATAGACTGAGGTGGGTGAAGTCATAGAAAGGAGGTGTGGGACGTCATAGAATGGAGGAGTGTGAAGTCATAGAGTGGAGGTGAGTGAAGTCACAGATTCGAGGTTTGTGATGTCATAGAAGGAGATGTGTGAAGTCAGAATGGAGGTGTGTGAAGTCATAGAATGGAGATGTGTGAACTCATAGAATGGAGTTCTGTGACATCACAATGGAAGTGTGTGAAGTCATAGAATGGAGGTGTGAGAAGTCACAGAATGGAGGTGTGTGAAATCAGAATGTAGGTTTGTGAAGTCATAGATGGAGGTGTGTGAAGTCATAGTATGGAGGGGTTTGAAATCACAGAATGGAGTTTTGTGAAGTCACAGAAAGGAGCTGTGTGAAGTCAGAACGGAGGTGTGTGAAGTCATAGAATGGGGGTGTGTGAAGTCAGAATGGAGGTGTGTGAACTCATAGAATGGAGGTATGTGAAGTCACAATGGAGGTGTGTGAAGTCATAGAATTTAGATGTGTGAAGTCACAAAATGGAGGTGTGTGAAGTCATACAATGGAGGTGTGTGAAGTCGTAGAATGGAGGTTAGTGAAGTCAGAATGGAGGTGTGTGAAGTCACAGAATTGAGGTGTGTGAAGTCACAGAATGGAGGTGTGTGAAGTCAGAATGAAGGTGTGTGAAGTCACAGAATGGAGGTGTGTGAAGTCACAGAATGGATTGTTGTGAAGTAAGAATGAAGGTGTTTGAAGTTATAGAGTGGAGGTGTGTGAAGTCACAGAATGGAGGTGTGTGAAGTCATAGAATGGAGGTGTGTGAAGTCATAAAATGGAGGTGTGTGAACTCATAAAATGGAGGTGTGTGAAGTGAAAATGGAGTTGTGTGAAGTCATAGAATGGTGGTTTTTGATGTCATCGAATGGAGGTATGTGAAGTCACAGAATGGAGGTGTGTGAACTCAGAATGGAGGTGTGTGAAGTCACAGAATGGAGGTTTGTGAAGTAATAGAATGGAGGTGTGTGAAGTCAGAGAATGGATGTTTCTGAAGTAAGAATGAAGGTGTGTGAAGTCATAGAATGGAGGTGTGTGAAGTCAAATTGGAGGAGTGTGAACTCATAGAATGGAGGTGTGTGAACTCATAGAATGGAGGTGTGTGAAGTCATGGAATGGAGGTGTGTGAAGTCACAGAATGGAGGTGTGTGAAGTCACAAAATGGAAGTGTGTGAAGTCAAAACGAAGGTGTGTGAAGTCAGAGATTGGAGGTGTGTGAAGTCACAGAATGGAGGTGTGTGAATTCAAAAAGGTGGTGTGTGAAGTCACAGAATGGAGGTGTGTGAAGTCATAGAATGGAGGTGTGTGAAATCATAGAAGGAGGTATGTGAAGTCAGAATGTAGGTGTGTGAAGTCACAGAATTGAGGTGTGTGAAGTCACAGAATGGAGGTGTGTGAAGTGAGAATGAAGGTGTGTGAAGTCACAGTATGGAGGTGTGTGAAGTCACAGAATGGATGTTTGTGAAGTAAGAATGAAGTGTTTGAAGTCATAGAGTGAAGGTGTTTGAAGTCACAGAATGGAGGTGTGTGATGTCATAGAATGGAGGTGTGTGAAGTCATAGAATTGAGGTGTGTGAACTCAGAATGTAGGTTTGTGAAGTCATAGATGGAGGTGTGTGAAGTCATAGTATGGAGGGGTTTGAAATCACAGAATGGAGTTTTGTGAAGTCACAGAATGGAGCTGTGTGAAGTCAGAACGGAGGTGTGTGAAGTCATAGAATGGGGGTGTGTGAAGTCAGAATGGAGGTGTGTGAACTCATAGAATGGAGGTGTGTGAAGTCACAATGGAGGTGTGTGAAGTCATAGAATGGAGGTGGGTGAAGTCACAAAATGGAGGTGTGTGAAGTCATAGAATGGAGGTGTGTGAAGTCATAGAATGGAGGTGTGTGAAGTCACAGAATGGAGGTGTGTGATCTCAAAATGGAGGTGTGTGAAGTCACAGAATGGAGGTGAATGACGTCATAGAATGGAAGTGTGTGATGTCATAGAATGGAGGTGTGTGAAGTCAGAATGGACATGTGTGAAGTCACAGAATTGAGGTGTGTGAACCCAGAATGGAGGTGTGTGAAGTCACAGAATGGAGGTTTGTGAATTCATACAATGGGGGTGTGTGAAGTAATAGAATGGATGTTTCTAAAGTAAGAATTAAGGTGTGTGAAGTCACAGAATGTAGGTGTGTGAACTCAATATGGAGGTGTGTGAACTCATAGAATGGTGGTGTGTGAACTCATAGAATGGTGGTGTATGAAGTCATGGAATTGATGTGTGTGAAGTCCAAGAATGGATCTGTGTGAAGTCAAACAATGGAGGTGTGTGAAGTCACAGAATGCAGATATGTGAAGTCACAGAATTGAAGTGTGTGAAGTCAAAACGGAGGTGTGTGAAGTCACAGAATGGAGGTCTGTGAAGTCACAGAATGGAGGTGTGTGAAGTCAAAATTGTGGTGTGTGAAGTCACAAATTGAGGGGTGTGAAGTGAGAATTGAGCTTTGTGCAGTCATAGAATGGAGGTGTGTGAAGTCACAATTTAGGTGTGTGAAGTCAAAGAATGGTGGTTTTTGATGTCAACGAATGGAGGTGTGTGAAGTCATAGAATGGAGGTGTGTGAAGTCAGATTGGAGGTGTGTGAAATCACAGAATGGAGGTGTGTCAACTCAGAAATGAGGTGTGTGAAGTCATAGAATGGAGGTGTGTGAAGTCATAGAGTGGAAGTGTGTGAAATTATAGAATGGAGGTGTGTGAAGTCACAGAATTGAGGTGTGTGAGGTCAGCATGGAGGTGTGTAAAGTCAGAATGGAGGTGTGTGAAGTCATAGAATGGAGGTGTGTGAAGTCACAATGCAGGTGTGTGAACTCACAGAATGAAGGGGTGTGAAGTCACAATGTAGGTGTGTTAAGTCATAGAATGGAGGTGTGTGAAGTCATAGAATGGAGGTGTGTGAAGTCACAGAATGGAGGTGTGTGAAGTCATAGAATGGAGGTGTGTGAAGTCATAGAATGGAGGTGTGTGAAGTCACAGAATGGAGGTGTGTGAAGTCATAGAATGGAGGTCTGTGAACTAAGAATGGAGGTTTGTGAAGTCATAGAATGTAGGTGTGTGAAGTCACAGAATGGAGGTGTATGAAGTCATAGAATGGAGTTGTGTGAAGTCATAGAATGGGGGTGTGTGAACTCATAGAATGGAGGTGTGTGAAGTCATAGAATGGAGGTCTATGAACTCAGAATGGTGGTTTGTGAAGTCATAGAATGGAGGTGTGTGAAGTCACAGAATGGAGGTGTGTGAAGTCATAGAATGGAAGTGTGTGAAATCACAGAATGGAGGTGTGTGAATTCGTAGAATGGATTTGTGTGAAGTCATAGGATCGAGGTGTGTGAAGTCAGAGAATGGAGGTGTGTGAAGTCACAGAATGGAGGTGTGTGAAGTCACAGAATGGAGGTGTGTGAACTCAGAATGGAGGTGTGTGAAGCCACAGAATGGAGGTGTGTGAAGGAAGAATGGAGGTGTGTGAAGGAAGAATGGAGGTGTGTGACGTCACAGAATGGAGGTTTGTGAAGTCATAGAATGGAGGTGTGTGAAGTCAGAGAATGGATGTTTCTGAAGTAATATTGAAGGTGTGTGAAGTCATAGAATGGAGGTGTGTGAAGTCAGAGAAGGGATGTTTCTGAAGTAATATTGAAGATGTGTGAAGTCACAGAATGGAGGTGTGTGAAGTCACAGAATGGAAGTGTGTGAAGTCAAAACGGAGGTGTGTGAAGTA